>NC_084604.1:37170177-37172453 GCF_033807715.1 Cololabis saira | reverse complement strand
ATAAAGGAGAGATGAAGAGAATGAAAAAGCAATGTCTCTGCTGGGGAATCAACAGGTAAGAAAAAGTGTTTTTCTCTGGTAAAAATGAGTGTTTGCACTGATAACCAGCCTGCTGTTTCAAATGTGTTGCCAAGGCAACGATCCTAGCGCGGTCTCTCCCATAGATATGTATAAAGCAGGGGTGTCAAACTCATTTTGCTTGGCGGGCCGAATTTGACCAATTTTTTTCTCGCGGGCCGCACGCTCAAAATAACAAAAACGGTGCAATTTTTTTTTTTTTTCTAATTCCTTTTTTTTTTTACTATTGTTATCTAATCCAATATCAGTTTAGTTCATTTTAAAGGAAATATGCACTTTGTTTACACTCTAATTATGTACAATATATTTCTTCAGGATCTTTTCTTGAAAATTCTCGGGTTTTTTTTCAAATTATGTATAAGATACTTTTAATATCATTTTACAAAGATAAACAGAAACAAGTATGTTTTTTTATATTTTGCTTTTTTATAGGAAATTTAATTAAAAGCAAAATCTTTCTTATTACATCCGAGAGTGTTTCTTTGTGATTTAGAGATTTTTCCAGTACAATTAAGTGTATTTATTTTTAAAAATTGGTGCGGATATTTACGCCAGTGTGCCGAAAAAGTCAGCACTTCTTTTTTAACTGTTTTACTTTGTCACTATCCTCGTATTCAAAACTGAAATTCTCCGAATAAATATCTTATATCATCTTTTTTAGCAGTGATATTTTTCCTGCGAAAATATATAATAGTAGTCAGTTAATGAAAATAAACGACCGTCTACAAAGAAATAAAATCGGCAAATGCATTCTAGAAAACTAAAAACATGTCGAAAACTGCTCTATTTGTGGAATAACGATGGATTTGTAGAAGAAATATATTATGGGATATGCTGCGATTCATGGCAATTATTTATGCCTTCCTTTTTAGTAAATTAACATTTTGTTTTTTTGCGTTGGAAACTTCTCGCGGGCCGCATGAAAACCTCTCTCGGGCCGCACGTTTGACACCCCTGATATAAAGGCTAGATGACTCAAGGCGGAGTCTCCAGCATCGTTCGCCGGCGGCCATCTTTGTTTGGGTCACTCTTTGTTGCGCTATCGTTGTTGCTGTTGGAGGGTGAGTGGTCTGTACAGACAAAAATACTCATAACTTGCTGAAATCTTGACGGATTTACAATCGGTTTGGTTTATTATAAACGTCATTAACGTGGGTATGATTCGGGATTCTTGGACATGTTGAAATTGTATCTTTTCTTTTCTAAAAACGCCTTAATCATATACAATAGTTTGTGTATCACCACCAACTAACGTCAACGTTACTTGCCCAAGTTATCAAGGGAGACCACAATCGAAAATGTAAATTATTATACAGCTTCTACTGCGATAAAGTGACGATTTTATGACAACCTATTGGCAACCTGTTGTGAACTGATTGTAGCAGGTTTAGTATCCTAAAAGTAACTTTAAGGATGTAAAACCTCAGCTCTCATTGATTATACTTTTAAGATCAGGGATGCAAAGTTGTCAGCTTTAGGTTACGGCCGCTTATTTCCCAAAATATGGTAATGAAGTGAATTGTCAAAATATATACACATGTAATAATATGTTGTAATATATATATATATATATATATATATATATATATATATATATATATATATATATATATATATATATATATATATATATATATATATATATATATATTAATACAATACATATACATGATATATTAAAAAAAAATATATATATATATATATAAATATTCAATAATAAAACTTCAAAAACGAGCCACGTCGTATCATCAATAAGGCTGATTACTACTGATTACTATAAAATCCTGCAAATTATGTTCAGAGCAAAATCAAAAATGTTCCCTGACTCAATACAGAGGGTTTTTTTCAATTCAGGAAACTCCCTATAATCTTAGAGGTGTCTGCAATTTTACTGAACAAAAAGCTAAACAAGGTATGAAAAGGAGACGTGTCTCCATCACTGGAGTTAAAGTCTGGAATGATGCAAACGTACATTTAAAAACATGTCATTCTCTTTTGGTTTTTAAGAAAATGGTTTGTAAAGCTATTTTTGAAGCTTATAAGTGCAATTGACTATCTGTTAATGTTTCTTTGCTTTTCTATTGTCTCTTTGCTTTTCTGGAGGTCGGTAGCCAAAAAAAGAAAGTTGATAATAAAGGATAAGCTTTTATAAGCAGTTTGCTTCTGCCTTTTCAGTCATTGTTCAACACATGATTATT
>NC_084604.1:36975177-37167677 GCF_033807715.1 Cololabis saira | reverse complement strand
AGAAGAACATCATTTCTGAGCTCTAGAACAGAGAATAGACTCTAGTCTAGTTGACAACAACACAAGCACATTCAAATAGGCAGCTGGTCAAGGCTACACAACATTCTGATAAAGACATTATTTATGAAGGTTACACTGACGGTAGTTGACTCTTCCATAACCCAAAATAATCCAGGTAACGTGGAAAACGGGGTAACGTTCAAAACTTTGTACATTCTTAGTCCTCTTTTAAAGTTTAGCGCTCGTCTCCTTCATGGCCCTAAATTTGCCGAGTCGGTAAATTGGCTGTAACTGTTAAGGCTGATTTATGGTTCTGCGTTACACCAACACAGAGCCTACGGCGTACGGTACGCGGCGATGCGCACGAACGGTGCGTGTCGCCGCGTACCCTACGGCGCAGACTACGCCGTAGCCTAAGGCGTACCCTACGGCGTAGTCTCTGCATCGATTTAACGCAGAACCATAAATCAGGCTTTACAGACAATCAGCGTTGGCTATATATATATATATATATGCAGACAAAGAAAAAAATATATATATATATACACACATGGATGAAATAAACGACGGTACTTCCACACAAGCAGATTTCTGCTGGATGAAGAATATACCATGAAGATACAAATTATTACAAGAAGGAGGAGAAACCACTGAAAAGGGTCTAGAAACTGATCAAAAGAAATCCAGATGAGGTAACACAAGGCATCACAGCCCTGATGCGTTCAGGACAGTTGTAAAGTAAGAACTAGCTTACACTGGCCGCACAATGCACATTTTATCGTAATTATAGCCTACAATTTACGATTATATATGAACGTATCACACTAGTACACATTTAGGTTTGTAATGGAACGTGACTGTTGATATTTATAAGGGGGGGAAAAAAGAAAACGGCCCACAGCGCGAGGCCCCATGCGGTCGCACGGTTCGCCAGCAACTGGAATGGACATTTTCATTGGGAATAAGGTGTTTACATGGTAATTTTTACCCATCTTAAATCGGATTTAATTTTAATTCTGAATTAAAGAGGAATTCAACTTCATGCATGTGTCGTCTCTAGCTCACTGTTATCGGCTACAGACGTGGGCCAGGGTTTCACTCCCAGTCGCTCAAATTCCTTCTGCTTTTCCTCTTCAGCCTCCAGCATCGCCTCATATCTTTTTCATTTCCTTCTTTCGGTACATGCATAACTTTACTCGGGATAATTCAGTTCAGCCTACTTTCTTTCTCCTCTCTCTTCGGCTTCGGATTCCTTCAAAATAATGAAGAAGTGCCCGAGATGTCATGCAGGAATCAGGGCTCTGAAACCAGACGAGTTCCTTGTAATTAAAAGAAGGAAAAGAGCAACAGAGAGACGGCTGGCAGCCAGATTCCCGGAGGAAAAAAGCCAACGAAGACCTGAGTTCTGACAGTATTTTGGCAGGTGGAACGATGATAACACGCCGGTGATGTTTCATCACAGTGTGGAGCCCAAACTCAGGCAAGGCAAGTTTATTCCTATAGCACAACTCAACACAAGGTAATTCAAAGTGCTTTACATCAACATTAAAAGAGGCAAGACACAATTAAACAGTAAATAACAAATAAAATGATAAGAAAAGAGGTCAAATAATAAAAAGCACAAGTTGTTGAAAAGTAAGGGCAGTAGTTCTAGCAGGTTCATCTCATTCTTACAATGGCAAGAATTACGTTTCTATACGGTCAAAACGTACAAAGACCGGGTCAAATACAGTATTACAAAAGTAATCTATGCCGATTCATACGGTGAATTAAACCAATTTGACAATTCTACATCACAATCCCTGCATTCAGGGCTTATCCATCACTAGTGTAACTAAAAGTCATAAGTATTTAATTTAAGAGTAAGGTTAAAAGTGGACATTTTATCTAGAGAAAGCATAAGGATGCAGACCTCTTTTTTTTATTTCTCTTTTCTTTTTTTTATAGATTATTAATGTGCTAACCCACAAGTTTATGTTCATGTTTTTCTACTTTTTATTTTTATTTGTTTGTTGCACGGTGAATATACAGATCATTTTTGTAATCTGGTAAAAATGTGCATTTGTAATAACCTGAAAATCCAATAAAGACAAAGTGACAAAAAAAAGAGTAAGGTTAAATAAGAAATAAAATGAAATGTATGTATGCATGTATAAGTATGTGTGTGAGTGTAATTACAGTATATAATGATAATAATATAGAAAAAGCCTCTGCAGCTTCTCTGTCTCTCCCTTATAAGGCTGGCAGGGTGGAGAGGCTGACGGGCCACACCTGTGTCCCGTCAGTGGCTGCAGCTCCTTCACCCTGCCACACTTACTTAAGTAGAAATTTTGGTTATCTATACTTCACTGGAGTAATTATTTTTCAGACGACTTTTTACTTTTACTCCTTACATTTTCACACAATTATCTGTACTTTTTACTCCTTACATTTTAAAAACAGCCTCGTTACTCTATTTCATTTCGCCTTTAAAAAAAAACTATCCAGTTAAATTGCTCCATCCGGATAGAGTGAATTTGGTTGTGGTTGTTTCAGATGTTCTTGTCCAGTTTTGTTCTTACATCCGTTCCCTCAGATTCCTGCAACTAAACTTGGATGTACATTCCAATAAAGGTTAGGATAAATGATAACATGCCTCTGAAGTTTGACTTTTTGCACCATTACAATACTTATAGGCAACTAGTCATTATATCTCCTGCTCTCTGAAACACATGTTAATGCTCAATAGTACACATAGATGGTTCTTTAATATATTTGCATTATACTAAGATGCATTCATTTTCAATGAATTTTGTCCTTAAGGGCTTTTTTCCCCTTACATTACTTTTACTTTTATACTTTAAGTAGTTTTGAAACCAGTACTTTTATACTTTTACTTGAGTAAAAAACTTGAGTTGATACTTCAACTTCTACAGGAGTATTTTTAAACTCTAGTATCTATACTTCTACCTGAGTCATGAATGTGAATACTTTTGACAACTCTGCTTATAGGTTTGTATCGATTTAAGCAAAATGCAAAAATAAAGCGCAGAAGCTGCGGGGGAACGCTCCCACCTGAGGACTTAAGCCTTAACTTTTGTCATTTCTGATCTATTTCCAGCCCCAAAGTCTAACTGTCATTGCTGTTTGCAGTCTATTTGTTGCAGAAATCAGCAGAGCTGGGTAGTAAAGAGTTACATTTACTCCGTTACATTTACTTAGGTAAGTTTTGGGAAATGTTCTACTTTTAGGAGTAGTTTTGAATCACTATACTTTGTACTTTTACTTGAGTAGATTTGTGAAGAAGAAACTGTTCCTCTTCCTCCGCTACATTAGGCTACGTTGAGCTGTTACTTTTCTTTTATCCCTTTTATCCGCGTACGCATCAATCTCATGACATCACTGGGTGATTCTTTGGGAAAAATGTTAGTTTTTGCATGTTTTGTCACATTTACACAGACTCAAACACACACAGACTTTCTATGAGTTCATGTTTGTTCTAGTTCTACCTGGTTAAAAAAGAAAAGTACAAAGGCTCGAAATTTTGTGCTACTTGTGCTTAATTAATTATTTTTTTTATTCTGTTATTTTATTTATTTTATTATTTATTAAAGTACTTGAATTTACTTTAAGATTATTTCAATTTAAGCATTTTTTTATTAATTTTAATTTATTTTATTATTTTATTGAATTAATTTGCCTGAAGATGATTATTTTGTACTTTTGTCTGTTTGAATGGTTGTGTTAAAAAAATAAATCAGACGTTACTCAACAGTTAGTACTCGAGTAGTTTTTTCACCAAGTACTTTTTTTACTTTTACTCAAGTAATTATTTGGGTGACTATTTTTTACTTCTACTTGAGTTATATTATTCTGAAGTAACAGTACTTTTACTTGAGTACAATTTCTGGCTCCTCTACCAGCTCTGGAACTCAGACACATGGACCGCTGCTTGACAGACAGACAGACGGACAGACAGACGGACCCGCTGCGAGCTGCAGCTTCTGTTTCTATGCAATAAAAAGGTACAACACGGGGTAAAAAAAGGGCTGCCAGACCCGACCCAAACGCCTCTTTACATAAGCGCACTGCATGATGGAGACGCCGCTCCGAGAGCAAATAATGAGATTATTCTAACATCATAATGCAGTCAGCGTTTATTGGCAGCGACGCGGAGCTGAGTGGAGGCTCGACTAGAGGCGGGGAGAGGGGGATGAGAGGAAGATGAGGGGATGAGCAGTGAGATAATAACACTCCAAGGTCTCCTAATTGATCTGAAAGGGGAGGCTGTGGATGGAATTGATCTGAACGATGCTGCATATTAAATTAGGTCAGACAGTGGAAAGTGGTCAAATGCGCTGGATTTGAAAACAGGTGCGCACCTGTCGTGCGCAGGGAAGATGTTCGCCAGAAAGGGTTTTCTAAAAACTAAACATGTGGATTTAAAAAAAAAAAAATGCGTGAAAAACAAGGACAAAAAGGGGGGATCCTCCGGGTTTGTGGATTCAGCACCCCTGCCGTGAAAAGCACCCCCTGTCTGACAAAAATGATATTCTCATTCCGTGTCACGTTCTGTTTAGCGTCCAGTTTTGTGTTAATGATTCATGTTTAAATGCGCTCATGGATTCCACAATAGTCATACTTTCCCACAATCACAGTCACAGATAACAAAAATCGGGTAAATGGTTATTGATGTCATTAATTAATAGCCTGCTTACTGTGTTGTCTTCCATAATATTTGTAAATATATATAATATAAACTCCTAAGTATGTGTTTGTGTGAGTGTGTATATATAAATATATTGAGTGTCAGTGTGTTGTTTTTTTTCTTGGTCTACTTATCATTGAATATAAACGAGGGGGTGCTTTTCACGGCAGGGGTGCTGAATCCGGCACAACACCGGCACCATTACGCACCTGCGCATCCCTGGAGATGACACCGTCAGAAAAAAACAGAAATCCCCCAAATCCACCAAACCCGAGGTTTACAGTACTTACATGCCATATTGCGAAGAAGATGAGGGACACGCAGAGGACCAGAGACAGCATGTAGCAGAAGGCAGCAAAAGTGAACATAATTGAAGGGGGAAGCGGAGGATTATTTCCCAAGGAAGCTCGATCCCGCTGATAAACATCCAAAACAAAAGCAGGAGGGGGAAGAAAAAAAAAAGAGGGGGGAATTGGAGGGGGGTAAAGTTCTCACGGCGCCATGGAGAGCCGATGGTTCTGGCACCAGGACTTTCCAGCCCCGCAGATGGATCCAGATGCTGATGCTGCGCCCGCAGCGGCAGCGGCGGCGGCGGCGGCGGGGATGCCGCGCTCACAGAGCCGCTCAGTCCTGGTGATGCTGCAGGAGAGCGGGTTCCGATCTAAACCCCAGCCCCAGATCCTGGAGGAGAGCCGGTTCTGATCTAAACCCTGGAGGAGAGCCGGTTCTGATCTCAGTGATCCTGGAGGAGAGCCGGTTCTGAGCCCCCAGTGATCCGTCCAGCGGCGGCGGAGCGAGTTGTGCCGGAGCCGCTGCTGCGCCGCAGCCGCCCGTCATGCGCAAAGAGCCGCGGCTCCCTCTCCCTCTCCCTCTCCCTCTCCTGCTCCAGCAGGGAGAGAGAACAGGTGGAGGACAGGTGGAGTTAAAGAGAAACCTGCGCTCCGTGCGTGTGTGTGTTTGTGTGTGTTAGGGATGGGCGGTATGGACTAAAAAAATTATCAATTTCTGGCATTTATCCCGATAACGATTAAAAAAAATACTAATACAATAAACGTCATCAACAGGAACTTTCTTTCTTTCTTTCTTTCTTTCTTTCTTTCTTTGTGGCTCATTTCCTTCCTTCCTTCCTTCCTTCCTTCCTTCCTTCCTTCCTTCCTTCCTTCCGACCTTCCGTCCGTCCTTCCGTCCGTCCGTCCTTCCTTCCTTCCTTTCCTCCTTCCTTCCTTCCTTCCTTCACGTACGTTGTGTGTGGATTTAACGCAGAACCATAAATCATCTTTACACAAAAACGTCATCAATGGGAATTTATCATTTTTATCGCGAGATCACAAATTCTTACTGTGGGGAATTGTTTTGACGGTTTATCGTGAACGGTAAAATATCACCCATCCCTAGTGCACGCCACCGCGGGCGTGGGTGTGTGTGTGTGTGAGAGAAGGAATCCGTTTTCCACGGATTTCATGGAGGGGGCGCTTTAGTGGTGATTTGGCTGACATTTTGAAGAGAATATCCTGTTACCACCCCAAAATAAAAATAAATAAATAAATAAAATAAAAGCGATGAACGGGCCCTCGTGCGTGCAATTTTCACCAATAAAAGTCAAAGACTCAAAACTAAGTCCGATGACACCACCCATGACTCTTTATGTCAAACCATTCAAAAGTTATGGCAGAAAGTAGGAACTATCAAATATGGACCAATCAGATGAAGGGGGGGGGGCGCTTTTTGGCGTCTAGCGTCACCACGGTAACGCTTTTGACTGAGAAAAGTAATGCTCGTCGTCACAGGATGGAGACGCACATTTTGATGTATAACACACCTGGGTGCACATTACGGTTCGGGCCGCATTAACGGCCGAAGGAATGGCATAAATTGCGGCAAAATTACACGATTAATTCAAAATGGCTGACTTCCTGTTCAGTTTCGGCCATGGCTCCAAGAGACTTTTCTTTAAGTTGTGACATGATACAGGTGTGTACCGATTTTCGTCCATGTACGTCAAACCGTATTGTGGGGCTTGAGGCACAAAGTATTCTAGGGGGCGCTGTTGAGCCATTAGGCCACGCCCATCAATGCAAACCATTAAATATCAAATTTATCACCAGACCTGGCTTGCGTGCCAAATTTGGTGACTTTTGGGGCACGTTTAGGTGGAAAAAGGCCCTCAAACATCTCCCCATCCCAAATGTATCGTTGGTACAAAATGACCGTATAACGCCATTTAACTTGACAAACTTTGTCAATAATAACAAAAGTACGGTATGTAGATAAAGTAGTTTGACTGTATGAGTCAACATTTTTTTTAAATCAGCCTGAAATAAATAAATAAATAAATAAATATTAAATAAAAAACGTAAAACTAAAAATAAGAAATAAAAAAACCCGAGTCACAAATAGCGATCAATTACTCATCAAAAGAAAGTTACGTCCACCACCTCAAAACCACCACAAAAAGCCTCAAAGCAGCTCTAGCAGGTCTGAAATCAGAGCTAAACACGCATTTTACAGACGCGCATTCATCTCCTTAAAAATAGTCAAATTTCCTATCAACATAAATTGATATAAAATTATAACCAATATGTTATATTGACTGAAAATTATAGCTTATATACGACCAACTGGTCATGTGACCACTCTTTTTCAACAGAGGTGAATGCAGAGGGCATTAACAAGATGTTAAATAAATATTCAAAACACAATCCTCTAGTCTAGACAGAGATTCCTATCCGAGTGGCAGCTCAGGTGTTTGTGCTACATTGTTTTATTTCAACAACATCCCCACCTTCAAGTGAAGCACGAGTTTCCTCGTGTTTTGCCTTTTTTCTTCCTCTTGCTCCTGATTCGTAACGTCTTTTGGACGACATGTTGAAATCTCACCTTCTGCAGCTGCAAGAGCCGGCCTGCACGCGCAGTGATCTGATTGGTCAGATGTCAAGTGATGTCAATCATTGCGCGGTCAGATTAGAGGTCCCTTTTCTCCCCTCCTCCTCACGGTAGATCAGGAGTCGGCAACCCAAAATGTTGAAAGAGCCATATTGGACCAAAAACACAAACAACAAATATGTCCGGAACCGCAAAAAATGAAAAGTCTTGTATCAGCTTTAGAATGACGACAACACATGCTGCATGTTTCTATATTAGTTAGAACTGGGGGAAGATTTTTTTTTCATTATGCACATTATGCAAAAAAGTCGAAATGTCGAGAAAAAAGTCGAAATTTTGAGAAAAAAGCCGAAATTCAGAGAAAAAAGTCGAAATGTCGAAGAAAAAGTCAAAATTTCGAGAAAAAAAGTAAAAATGTTGAGATTAAAAAGGTAAGGAAAAAGGAAGAAAAAATACAAAAAAAGAAAAAAAAGAAGAAAAAAGAAAAAAAAAAAGAAAAAAAGAGAGAAAATTTTAAAAAACAGAAAAAAGGAAAACAGAAAAAAGAAGAAAAAAAAGAAAGAAAAAGTCAAACATTTTTGAAAAAGTTCCAGGGAGCCACTAGGGCAGCGCTAAAAAGCCGCATAATTCCGGCTCTCGGTTAAGGCGGACGCTTTTCTGCTCCTCTCCCTTCTCTATCTGCCCTGCTGCTGCTTTTGTCCTGTCTTGTCTTCAGAGCCTATCTTTTTCACTCCTCCAAAATTCTACAATCATGGAATTGATTAACTGGTCTCTCAGCACAATTGACCAAATTTTTGCGACGAGAAGTCAGGGGATAAGGGAGTCCTCCTGCCCTGATGGGAAATTTTTTGCTGGATACACAATGGATTCCTGGAAACATTGGAAACCGTTGTGTTTGGCGATCCTGTCTGTCGAGGACGTTGAAGATGCTTCATAATTGGATTCATGATGGCAGGATTCCTTCTAATTAGAGTGGGGGGATTCCTTGAAAATCGACAAACGCGTAAGTCATCGACAGCTGTTCTGGCCCTTTCTGAGCTACCCGACGTGGCTGAAGGGATAAGTGCGGCGACCAACACTCAGACTTTAATGCTGGGAGAGCAAAACCGCAAGCTGGATGCAATTCTCGAACAGAGTTGCAGGCTAGCAGCGGTCTTTGAGCTCATTGGCAAGATGGAGAAGACCTTGGAGAAGTTGGAAGCTCGGCTTGGCGGGAATTGATCACAAATCTGTCTGTTTGGAATCGCCATTGATGAACCAGAGACTTAAGGCAGATGGAAAATTACTGAGTCTGTTCTTTAATACAATTGTTGATTCTATAATCTGACCTTGACAGAGCGGTTTGGCCGACCGCTCCAGTCACAATCTTCCTGGTGGAATGTAAACAAGTGGCTCTGCCCCCACTAGCCCTCCCCCTCTCTCAGAAACATCCGTGGACCTGTTTTCAGAACTGACCGAGCCGCCTGATAACATCAAGGACACTGACTGAGGAGCAGCTCTGAGCGAAGTTCACAGACTTACCGCTTACACACACACAATGATAAATACACCTTCCTTTATAGTCAACGCCTTCCCCGGCCCCCCTCTTATCAACCCCCCCAACACAGTCAACAGGTTTGAGAGCCGCGCCACTGGCCGCGGTGCTCACTTGGGGTACTGTGCCGGGATCCCCCCCGCCCCTAGAACCACCCCCCCCCCCCCCACACACACACACACACACACACACATGTGCAAGCCTTGTGATGATGATGTTAAATTTGTCATGTTGCTTTCTGTGCAGAGGTGTTTTTTTGCACTTTCACACTGGGTATTTACACACAGTATGACGATGCCTTTTTTCCCTCCTCCCTCCCCAATGTAATCCTTTCTCTGATCTGTTCCCACCAGTTGACTCATGTCTTATGTTATTTGTTTTGTCTGTGGCCTGATGGGTTGTACTGGTTGTCATCTCACTGTGCTGGGACGCCAGACCAGCGACAATAAAGCTATTCATTCATTCATTCATTCATGCGGCTCTAGAGCCGTGGGTTGCCGACCCCTGCGGTAGAGCATATGCGTTGCCGAGCAAATGCGTTCCTCACGCAAAACGTGGCCCCCGTTGGAAGATGAGGCCCCTACGCACTCTGCGTTTAGGGAGGGGCGGCACTGGTCTTGAGATTTCCTTGGACTTGCACAGATCCAGGACACGCTGCTCTCCCAGAAGCTCGTGGGTCAACGTGCACTTAAACAAATTCCACTCCACTTCCACTTATTTTTTTCTGATTTTCCTCAACAGTGGAGTCCTGCCCGGTCGTCCATTTTGGTTCAGTGATGGACAACAGTGGTGGACGGTGGGATCTGACAGTGATGGACATTGACTTTGGCATTCACTTGAATCTCTTTGGAAGTTGTTCTCTTTGGTTACCGTTTGTGTTATTCATCGTCCTCAGTTTAGAGTCCTGTACGCTCTAAACTTCTGAATGAAATGTTCGACTGTCGTCGGAGGAACATCCAGCTGCTTTGAGATGGTTTTCCAGCCTCCACCTTTAACATGCTGGTCTAGAAGGGTCTTCCCGACCTCCTCAGACAACTGTGTCCTTAACTGTCTCTGGTCCATGTTCAGTGTGGTGGACGCCACCATACCAACCAGCAGAGGGACATTTTTAACCCTTTAATTAGTCAGACTGACTGCAAGATCCAAAACATCTGGGATGATAATTACAGGACACAATTTCAACAAGTCACTGTGGTCAAATTATTGTCAGTGGTTTCATTTGTCTCGACTAGTTTCCTTATTTCAGTACATTTCTTTCTTAAATAAAGAGAAAAAACAAAACATATAAAACACAAATTGGAATCAAATTCTTATCAGTAAATGATTATTTGTTATCAATTTTGTCACTTTCAATTTATACACAGTACAGACCAAAAGTTTGGACACACTTCCCCATTTGTTGGTCTGTACTGTATATATATATATATATATATATATATATATATATATATATATATATATATATATATATATATATATATATATATATATATATATATATGCAGGGCTGTCTCAGAAAATTAGAATATTGTGATAAAGTCCTTTATTTTCTTTAATGCAATTAAAAAAACAAAAATGTCATACATTCTGGATTCATTACAAAGCAACTGAAATATTGCAAGCCTTTTATTATTTTAATATTGCTGATCATGGTTTACAGTTTAAGATTAAGATTCCCAGAATATTCAAATTTTTTTGAGATAGGATATTTGAGTTTTCTTAAGCTGTAAACCATGATCAGCAATATTAAAATAATAAAAGGCTTGCAATATTTCAGTTGATTTTTAATGAAACCAGAATGTATGACATTTTTGCATTACAGAAAATAAAGGACTTTATCACAATATTCTAATTTTCTGAGACAGTCCTGTATATATATATATATATATATATATATATATATATATATATATATATATATATATATATATATATATATATATATATATATATATATATATATATGTATATATATATATATATATAAGTATATATACATATAAGTATATGTATACACACACACATACATACAGGCACATGTAAGTATTTTAAATAAAGGAGAACCTAAGAAGAGGAGCCCTAATCATGATCACTTTGCTGCTCCTGGGACGATGCTCTGGATTGGCTTCAGGATTAATGCCTAAAAATTTCCCACGTGGTTTGAGGAAACTAATCTAATTTATTTATGCCATTTATGCCAAAACAGCTTCTGCTCCCCCCCACGCTCCAGACCTGTACAGAGTCTGGGGGAAGGCAGTCACATGAGTAACTAGAACCTGCCAGAAACTCCTGGGGTTCCTTCACATGTTCTTCTTTTATTTTATTTTATTTTATTTTTATTTTTTTTCCACACCAGAAAAAGAACCTGATCTGTTAACACTTGTACCGTCTTTGGGTCAAAATGACCCAATTCTTCTATCCTTCTTTCCTCCTGCTCTCTCCTTCATTCTTCCTTTCCTCTTTTCCTCCTTTTTTACCTCCTTTACTCCTTTTTCTTCCTCCCTCCCTTTCGTCATTCGTTCCTTTATTACCTTCTTTGCTTTTCCTTCCTTCTTTCTTTCCTTTTCGCCATTCCTTCCCTCTTCCCTCCCTCCCTTTTTTCCTTTTCTCCCTTATTTCCTCCCTCCCATCTTTTCTCCCTTCCTTACTCCCTTTCCTACTTCCTTCCTTCTTTCCTTATTTTCTCCATTCCTTCCTTCTTCCCTCCCTTCTCTCTTTCCTTTTCTCCATTCCTTCCTTCTTCCCTCCCTTCTCTCTTTCCTTTTCTCCATTCCTTCCTCCCTCCCTTCTTTCCTTTTCTCCCTTCTTTCCTCCCTTTCTCCCTTCCTTACTCCCTTTCCTACTTCCTTCATTCTTTCCTTCTTTTCTCCCTTCTTCCTTACATCCTTCTTTCTTTCCTTCCATCTTTTCTCCCTTCCTTACTCCCTTTCCTACTTCGTCATTCGTTCCTTTATTACCTTCTTTGCTTTTCCTCCCTTCTTTCTTTCCTTTTCTCCCTTCCTTATTCCCTTTCCTACTTCCTTCCTTCTTTTCTCCTTTCTTCCTTACTTCCTTCTTTCCTTCCTTCCATCTTTTCTCCCTTCCTTCTTTCCTTCTTTTCTCCCTTCACCCTCCCTTGACCCAAAGATAGCACAAGGTTTAAAAGTATAACGTTTGTTTTCAACTGTTCTCCTCTCTTTATAAATATTGGTCATTTAATAACAGTGTCATGAGGATTTATATTTTAAAACTGGGCACAAATTGAAACAAGTCATTTAATTCTCCCCAAATGCTGTAAATAGAGTCTGACCTTCGAGTGGCTACGGGGCCCTCGTGATATTTGCAATGTCCGTTGGTATGTGTGTGTGTGTGTAAGTGTGTGTGTGTGTGTGTGTGTGTGTGTGTGTGTGTGTGTGTGTGTGTAAGTGTGTGTGTGTGTGTGTAAGTGTGTGTGTGTGTGTGTGTGTGTGTGTGTGTGTGTGTGTGTGTGTGTGTGTGTGTGTGTGTGTGTGTGTGTATAAGTGTGTGTGTGTGTGTGTGTGTGTGTGTGTGTGTGTGTGTGTGTGTAAGTGTGTGTGTGTGTGTGTGTGTGTGTGTGTGTGTGTGTGTGTGTGTGTGTAAGTGTGTGTGTGTGTGTGTGTATAAGTGTGTGTGTGTGTGTGTGTGTGTGTGTGTGTGTGTGTGTGTGTGTGTGTGTGTGTGTGTGTGTGTGTGTGTGTATAAGTGTGTGTGTGTGTGTGTGTGTGTGTGTGTGTGTATAAGTGTGTGTGTGTGTGTGTGTGTGTGTGTGTGTGTGTGTAAGTGTGTGTGTGTGTGTGTGTATAAGTGTGTGTGTGTGTGTGTGTGTGTGTGTGTGTGTGTGTGTGTGTGTGTGTGTGTGTGTGTATAAGTGTGTGTGTGTGTGTGTGTGTGTGTGTGTGTGTATAAGTGTGTGTGTGTGTGTGTGTGTGTGTGTGTGTGTGTGTGTGTGTGTGTGTGTGTGTGTGTGTGTGTGTGTGTGTGTGTGTGTGTATAAGTGTGTGTGTGTGTGTGTGTGTGTGTGTGTGTGTGTGTGTGTGTGTGTGTATAAGTGTGTGCATCACAAAATATAGAGTAATAAAACACACCTCATAAAATACATCTGAATTACAGCAACATCTGGATTGGGGGAGACTTGAATATAATTATTGTGTTTCATAAACGTCTTCAAAGAAATAAAGATGACGTTTTGGCTTCAGCAGCCTGCCTTAGCTGTGAGTTTGTCGCCATCTGCTGGTCAGTTCGATATTACAAAATATCAGTTAGAAATACAAAATTGAGGACAAAATTAATGGAACGTTGTGTTTCTGTAAAAGGTATCAGTTTATGGAACAATCTGGATACAGAAGCCAAAGAATGCAAATCAAACATTACATTTAAAACGATAATAAAAGCCAGTTTGATGAAGAAATATCATGATAATTGTTCATTTAGGTGGGTCTCTCTCTCTTTTTAGCACCATTGTCATATTTTTTTTTCTTTGAATCAAAAAAGAATACGACTATCTGTGTTTGACGACAGCTATTTTGTGTTATTTTATAACTTTGTTGTAATTTTGGTTTTGTTTTTTGTTTGTTTGTTGTTGTTTTTTTAGATTTACGTTTATTGGAAAGTGTTTTTTTTTAATTGCGTAATTTTTAATTTTTTTTTTAATTATTACATTAATTTAAATTTTATTTCTTAGAAAAAAGGGACCAATAAAATAAGCTTAGTTTTCTTTCTGTTCCCTTTCATTCAAGGAAAGAGATTTTTTGTAATTATATTGAACTGTTTTCTTTTTCTTTTTAATGAATGAAATAAAGAATAAAAAAATAAATAAAAAAACAACAAGTGTAGAAAATGGTGTACTTTTCACAAAAGCGTCTTCAATTCATTTATTTATTTATTTTCATTTTATTCTTTATTTCATTAAAAAAAATAAAACAATTCAATACAAATACAAATGCTCTTAAATTGTGAATGAAAAGGGAGCAGAAAGAAGAAGAATCTTATCTGATCTGCCCCTTTTTCCAAGAAATAACTTCACAAATATCATACATTAAAAATGAAAAAAAAACAACAACAACTAAGTGAAATAAAAAACTAAAAAAATCAATTCAATTCAATTCAATTAATAAATAAAAGACACTTTCAGCCAAACGTTTCCCTCCAGGGGTTATTCATCTGTAATAACTCATCTGTGTTCTTCAAAACTGCAAAAGGGACTCAAAGGGCCTTCTGGGGTTTGATAGAATAATAATAATAATAATAATTGACATGCTGTGTGCGTGTACGTGTGTACTAAACTTCCCGAAATGTAAGATACACGATGTGAAAACAACTCAATGGAGAAATGAGATGCAGGTTTCTGTGTTTAATAGAAGAATTAATTGTCAACTCAGGAGTTTCTGAGTCAAACAGATCCACAGAGATGACGGGATCATTTGGTTCAGTTTAATTTATTTGACTCATATGTTGTCATTTAACAAAGAACTGGTAGTCGAGGTGTACTGTGGAGTGTGGTTGCGTTTCCTTTTCGCCACTAGATGGGAGCATTTAAAATGAAATAAATAAAAATACGCCCACAGTGCAAGTATTCTCGATGCTCCCATGAACATTTAACCCAGACCTGGGCAATTATTTTTTCCATGGGGCCACATGAGAAACAGAAAATATTGTGGAGGGCCGGGCCAAAAGGCTTAACTCAATTCTGCATAATATTAATTGTATTTCTTTATAAAAAACAGTAAATAGTAGCAATTCATACAACACAAATGAGAGTTTGTACAGTGTACACACTGTTTGTACACCATAGAGTGGTGTACAAAAACACAGATTAAAATTTTGACCTTTAGTGAAATATTCAGTTGTTTTTAAAGCTTTTAATTCTGATTTTCTTTCAACTCTTTCTCAAACAAGAAGCCCTAAAGCCATTATGTCAAAAGTTAAACTCCAAATACGTTTTGTCAACAAAAGGATTTGATTTAACAATTTAAAAATAGCCTACATATGCAACACATGATGGCACCACTAACGCGATCAACACCCGCAACAAAATGCAACAAAACGCAAGATCAATTTTCTCAATTTTTCGAACTGTTGAGAAAAAAGTTGGACTCACTGACTGGATGGAAGTTATTTTGACTGCAGTTGCAGCATTGCGCCGCTATGGGGCGCTGTATCAACGACACAGCACCAGCAGAAGAAGACGAAATCTCCAGAATTATTTTCCGTGTTTTTCCGCTATTTGTTGTATTAAAAATCGGCGTCCTGGTTTTCCCTGGCTGTTCAAACAGGTAAATATTGTTTCTTTTGCATCCAAGCATGTCTTGTTTATTCGTCTTATATTCGGTATATATACAGTACTTTAAAAGGCGACCTGGCGACGAGGAGAAGCAAGAGTGCAGGTGAAACAGTGCAGACAATTAACGTTACAGGCAGTTAAAAAGTAATAAATCATGTTACTGACAAGATGCAGCAATTTTGTCAGGGCTGAAAGTAGTGCACAAATATGCATGAAAGGTGATAGCGAGGGTCAGAGTGCAGGACGGGACGATTTGTGAGGCGAGGGTAACGTTAAGGCTGATTTATGGTTCCGCGTTGAATCCACGCAGAGCCTGCGGCGTAGGGTACGCGGCGACGCGCACCTTACGCCGTAGGCTCTGCGTTGGTGTAACGCAGAGGCATAAATCAGTTTTCAGTCATTAGGCGCATATCAACGCGAAGCCAACGTGTACGTGATTTAAACATGACTTTTTATTCATCTTTACAGATCTTCTCAAAAACACAGAGCCAGTGGGTTTGACAAACGGTGACTGAACCAATTTACCTGCTCAGGCAAACTGAGGAAGGTTTGGTCTGTTATTTATGCCAAAAACACTGTGACCCCCACGCAGCAGGAACTATCACTATTTATGTCTGTATCAAAATTAATACAAAAATACTTAATGCATGAATTGTTTTGTTTAAGGTGAAGACACTTCTGCACAGCAGACTGAAGGAGAGGCACTGGGATGATGTTGTAAGGATGCCATGATGTACCAGGACCAGGACCATCGATGGATCAGACCAGACCAGGACCAGGACCAGGACCATCCATGGATCAGACCAGACCAGGACCAGGACCAGGACCAGACCAGGAGGCATTGGACTAACAGGAGCATGAGGAGGAAATGGAAAAATAGGAGGCTGAAATGTTCTCTGTCTGGTTGTGAGATTTGTCAGTAAAGAAACCCTACAAAAAGTCAAAATCTTACCAAGACTACTTGTCTTATATCCAGTCGAAATGTTTTATTTCTAGTCCAAAAAAAATCATTACATTTAAAATAAGACAGTCACCTAAAAAGTAACTCGTTCTAGAAAACCATTTTCACTCATTTCAGTGAAGATCTCTTGTTCCATTGGCAGTTTTTTTTTTACTTTTTATTTTTGGTAAGATTGAGTTCTTATATTTGTATTTATATTTTTATGTTAATAAAATAATGCTTTAACATGATAATTATCATATTTTTTCACATCTAATTTTCATATAATTTACATTCTTTGTAAATTGGTTTCTTGGGAAAAAGGGGCAGATTAAATAAGATTCTTCTTTCTGCTCCCTTTCATTCGGAATTTAGGAAGGTTTGTGTTTATATTAAATTGTTTTATTTTATCAATTAATGAAATAAAGAATAAATAAATAAATGTTTAATTATATTAGAACTCCCAAAATGAAAAATATCTTGTAAAAAGTGTTTGCTTGAGCCAGTTGAAGTCATGGTATACCCGCACGCGTGTGATCAGGATGGTGCCACCTCTGCCTCAATTAAAGCCGGGAAAAACCCTGTTAATATAAATTTGATGTTATAATTATTTATTTTTACTTGTCATGATGACAGGTGAAGCAGCCTCCCCTGACCGCACGTCCTTGGTTATGATTAAGCAATAAAAAAGAGAAGTTGCCCTGCAAAAAATGTAATTTATTCAACAACAACAATGGTAAACAAAATGTGATGGTAGCTTTCTAAAGACATCACAATATTATCTTTGCCTCCCAAATATTAAGCAAGATAAATCATAACAATTGTCACTGAACTGTGATTTTGAGAAAAATTAATTTGTAAATTTTGTACACTTCTAATCTAACCACCTCGTTTAGTGATTTTCAGTTCTTCTTGTTCAGTGAGAGAAATCTAGTCTCTGTTGGGCTTTAACGAGTGCATCAAAGTCAGGTTGAATGTCTGAGGTGGAGATGCGAAGCAAAGCTGAGAGATGATCATCAGTGAGAGAGGATCTATACCTGGATTTGTTGAACTTCATTACTGAGAATGTTTGTTCACATATGTAGGTAGAGCCAAAGAGAACCAACATCTTTTGAGCATGTCTCCTAATGTTTGGAAAGTTCTCCTCTTTGAGAGAAGAGTGAAAATCCACCAGTGATCCTGACTTAAAGTGCTCCGCCAGCACAGCATCAGACTGCAGGTCAATGAGTTCCATTTGAACATCACTGGGTGCATTATCCACACTGCAGGTCAAGGGAGAGGAAATCATGTGCATTTCATCCTCGATTTTTCTGAGATCTTCAAATCTCCTTGAAAACTCCTCATGCAGTGCTCCCAACATGGATGAATACCTGCAGAGGTGATCAGCTGATGGTGTGACTTCTTTCAGGGTTTGCATGTGAGTGAGACTGTTGCTATCCAGTTGGCTTGAAAGAAACTGCAACTTTCTCATGAACGCCTTCACCAAGCTGTTCATTTCATGAACAAAAAGGCCCTTGCCTTGCAGTTTGGTGTTCAGTTCATTCATCAGTGCAGTCACATCAACAGCAAATGCAAAATCTGCCATCCAGACGTCATCTGAGAGCTCTGGGATGTCTTTGTTTTTCTTTTCACAAAACTCTCGAATCTCTGCTTTCAGGTTCCAAACTCTTTTTAGCACTCTGCCAAGGCTAAGCCATCTGACTGTTGTGTGGTAGCCAATGTCACTATGTTCAGTCTCATGCTCCTCCAAAAGTGCAACAAACTGTCTGTGATTCAATGCTCGTGCCCTGATGAAGTTAACTATTTTAGTTACAACATCAATAACGTGGTTAATTTTTAGCACTGACTTGCACAACACATGCTGATGTATAATACAATGCAAAAATACCAATTTGTGATCTGCGTCTATTTCAGTCACTTTATCTTGCATACGTTTCAAAAGTCCGACATTTTTCCCGGTCAGATTTGGACAACCGTCCGTTGTGACACCTGCCAGTCTGTCCCATTTAAGTCCCAGTTTGTCCAAGCACGCATTTACCTCCGTGAACAGATCGCCCCCCGTCGTAGTCCCTTTCATTGGCCGCACTGCTGCCAGCTCCTCCGTAATCTTGAAGTCCGTTATCCCACGGACGAATACAAGTAACTGAGCTGTGTCACGGACATCACAGCTCTCATCCAAAGCCAAGGAGAAGAAGTCAAAACCTGCCACTTCACGTTGCAGCTGAAGCTCCAGATTCCCCGCAATGTCCTCGATCCTTCTGGTCACGGTTCGCCTGGACAGCGGGACTTGCTCAAATGCTTCTTTTTTTTCAGGGCATATAAGTGCTGCAGAGTCCACCAAGCATTCTTTCACAAACTCCCCCTCCGAGAATGGCTTACTGTTTTTAGCGATTTTGTGGGATATCACAAAGCTGGTCTTGGATGCTGCATCCCTGGATCATGGATGTAGCCCTGGATGCGTGAAGCTTGGTAAAAAAGCCCTGCTGCTTTTGTAGCTTAGCAAGCAAAGCTTCCGATGTCCGCGCCTTTTCAGCATCACTGAAGTTTTTATATTTCTCCGCGTGTTTCGTCTCGTAATGCCGACTCAAATTGTAATCTTTAAACACGGCGATCTGCTCTCCACAAACTAAACACACGGCTTTACCTCCGACTTCAGTAAATAAATACTTAGCAGTCCATGTTTTGTTGAAAATCCTGCATTCGGCATCCACCTTTCTTTTTTTAGCGCGAGCGGACATTTCTGCGGGCTGACACCTGCCAGTCTGTCCCTGTGAAGATGTGACCAGATGTCGCACGTAGGCTATCAATTTACATATATTGCGTCATTGTGTTCTGTACGTGAATGAAAAATGACCTTCAAAATAAAAGCAATGCAGCTTTAGCTCACTATGAGGTAAAATTAGAAAATATGTTTATTTTGTAATTTCCAAATAACCTTACGCGGGCCGGTCAGAGCCAATCAAAGGGCCGTATGTGGCCCGGGGGCCGTACAATGCCCAGGTCTGATTTAACCTGTTCACCCCTAGGGACTTTGGAGGGGAACAGGCCTATCTAAATTAAATCAACAATATCTCCACAATTATGATCAATATGCATATTATTGGTCTCAATGGATATCTAAAACCTCACAGCATGCATTTCCAGTGTCAGAAAAATTGTGAATGTTCACATGCCTAAGCAAATTGTGATAAACCAAAAGAAAAAAAAAGAAATTTTTATTCTTGTCTAATTTTTTTTTTAGATTGCACAGTGGAAAACTCCATGATAGCAATGCATATAATTATAAAGACACCACTGCCTGGATTCAGCAACTCCTTGACTACAACTGTACCAAGTTACATGAGAATAGCTTAAAGCACAGAGATTTTATAAAGGTTTTAGTGTGGATAGTACCAGACCCGGATAAACTCAGTGTGATGCCCGAGGGTGTGCCCCCCTCCTCCCTCATTTTACGGTAAAAAAAGATACATTTACGATAAGTTTCCTCATCATAATGGACTATTTTTCGAGGGACATTGAAATTGCTCCTGTCACCACTACAACAACCAGGCAGGTTATTGGCAAGGGAAGATTTTTTTTTCATTATGCACTTCGAGAAAAAAGTTGAAATGTTGAGAAAAAAGTCAAAATGTTGAGAAAAAAGTCAAAATTTCAAGAAAAAAGTCGAAATGTCAAGATTAATGTTGAAGTACAATCTTGAGAAAGAAGTCGAAATGTTGAGAAAAAAGTTGAAATGTTGAGAAAAAAGTCGAAATGTCCAGAAAAAAGTCAAAATTTAGAAAAAAAAGTCGAGATTAAAAAGGAAAGGAAAAAGGAAGAAAAAAAGAGAAAAAAAGGAAAAAGAGAAGAAAATGAGAAAAAGAAGAAAAGAAGAAATAAAAAGAGAAAAAAAGAAACAAAGGGACAAAAAAGAAAAAAAGAGAAAAAAAGGAAAAAGAGAAGAAAAAAAGGAAAATAAGAAAAAAAAGAAATAAAAAGAGAAAAGAAGAAACAAAAGGAAAAAAAAAACGAAAAAAAGGAAAAAAAAAAAGAAGAAAAAAAGGAAAACATTTTTGAAAAAGCTCCAGGAGCCACTAGGGCGGCGCTAAGGAGCCGCGGGTTACCCCTGTTCTACACAGATTGCTGCAACCAGAGCAAGCCCTTGTGGTGGCAAAAAGTGTTGTTCGTTCAATAAAGTGTTCAAAAAAGAATGTCTTGACACGTCAGCTGTCTTTCTGGAGTTTTAATAAAAGCATTCATGAATGGAGTCACACAGTACAACTGATCAGATGAGCAGTCAGTCCTGAGTGAGCTGAAGATGTTTAGAGACACGCTATCTTATAGTTTCAGCAGGCTTAAAACAAAAGACAAAATATGGCACCCTGACATCATGCCTGGCTCCACTTTCCACAGGCACGGTGTGAAAGGAGCTTAGCCTCGGGCCTGCTCTGTGTGGATATTTCTTCCTGCCCCTGATAAGGCCACATAAATTGTCAGCACAGGAATGTTCACTTGAAAACAGGATTGTGCATTAGTCTTAAAGCATACAAGACAAAATGTATGTTGTACCAAAATTTCCCATTACACCCTGCTCAGCTCATGACGGGACGACAAATCCGTACCACTGTCCCGGTGCTCGAAAAGACATTATTGCCACGCCCAGTCAACCGGGACCGCGTCTACCAAAAGGACGCCACAGCAAAGGAAGCTTACCACTACTACAAACATACGGTCACATCTGATACGTTTACTTCTGACACGACTAAAACTGACTTATTACATGTCAGAAAGCCGTTGTTACTATTACTAAACAAAAAAGCACTTAGAGGGAAATTAGCAGTAGAAAGAATTATTCAGGATGATTTTATCATTTCATTTCATTACATGCATTGTCATTTTTTATTTACAGTATGTTTTAACAAAACAAACAATTGCGTCCATTCCTTGTGTTCATTCATAAAACAATTAGAAATAATAATTATGATAATAATAATAAATTAACATTTTCCAGTGGTGTAACAGACAAAGACATATGGTACATCCACTGGACACTGCATTAGTTCCAGCTGCTGCAGATATACCAGGTGTACCCAAGTGGCCAGAGACTGAAATGGACATAGGACCGTCACTAATAACCTGTTAGCAGAAGAAACTCTGAAAAATGATTTCCTCTTATCCGTTTATATATATTGAATCTGAGAGTATAGGTGGTTTGGATCATCGGAGCCTGCAGCAGGAGAGGGGTGAGGTCCAATGGTGCTGTAGATCACTTCAGCATCAGCAGTTCTACCCTGAAAATGTGAGGCACAGTAAACAAAACACACCCGTGAACAACACTTCAGGGTGTCCAATCCTGGTCCTCAATGTCCTTGCATGTTTCGTATGTTTCCCTGCTGCAACACCCCCTGACACAAGTGTGCAGACCTTGATGAAGAGTGATGATGATTTGTTCCTTGGAAGGAAACATCTAAAACATGCAGGCAGTGGCTCTCAAAGACTGACTTTCGGACACCCCTGTTTTACATGTTCGGGGTCAACACAAACTACTATTGGAAAACACAGCCAAATATATAAATTGAATAGTCTTAGTTAGGAATAAGGTAATTTTGCTATATTTGTCTATATAATAAAAATTCCAACAACTCACTGGACATCAGTTCCAACTTTTGCTTCCAATTTCAAAAATATTAGTCTTTTAATCTTCACACACGGACAATTGCTGCAAAAATACCTGAAGTATAAACCACATCTCCCACATTCCTTCTCTATGGAAGAGTATTAGGGCCACATTATATGTTAGAGGAGGAAAGTTTTTTTTTCATTACGCACTTCGATAAAAAAGTCGAAATGTTGAGAAAAATTATTTGTTGTTTATGCTTCGCCCTCTTAAGAACTGTTTTTTTCAAGATGCAAACACCCTTTGGCTCCAAATTGAACACAGTATTGTTTCTTATTATGAAATGGAGGAACTTGTGTTTTGTGGTTTATCTTTCAAATACTGTCAATCCAAATTTGGTCCTATAATCTCTCACTCTATCCAGATCTGGCAACAAGTGGAGACATTGGGTAACTGGGGGATGCAGTGGCACACCCAGACGCCAATTTTCCGTAATAAAAATGTTTGCTTGGAGAGAAAACCCATTGTTTACCCTCCATGGTCTAGCTCTGGTATTCGCAATTTCTCCCATTGGATAGATGAAAGAGAGTCAAAAGTCATACAATCTACTGATGAGGCATTGTGACACCGTGGCTGACGGGAAACTCCAGCTTCCTACCCCCTGCAGGGGCGACACCTTGGAACTGGCTTCAACACAGACTTGAACCACGGAAATGCCATATAACGAAGTTCCTGACTGACTGATATGTTAATACCAACTCATTTGGCCACAGACTTGAAACACGAGAACACTCTATGGGGTAATTTACAACTTAGTGACAGTCATGCCAAATGCCCGATAACGACATTTGGCCACAGATCACATCTGACTGTAAATTGCTTTTTGTCTCTCATTTGGCTTGTTTATTCCTGCCTTTTGTGCTTTGAACTTACTGTATAAAAGTCATGATTTCAAATAATTCTTGGTCAGCACACCAACCCAGACATGCGCTGCATAGGTCTGCTCACCGCCGGCTTACTGAATAAAACTCACTACACCACAGCGGACTTCTGAACTGGTTTTGATAATATTCTTCAACAATTTGGTGCCGTGACCCGGATGACAATAGACCTTCGATTGAAACTCCTTTTTCCAGACCAACGACACACCAGTGACTTGTATCCAAATTATTCAGAGGTAAGGGGTCCTTTTACAAAATCCCAAATTATTGTTGCTGGGTTGTTGTCGAAGGTCTGTGAATTGGATTGCCAGAGAATGGTTGACGTCATCCCGAAATTTTAGGTAAGTTCGCTGTGTGTGGTTGTGAGCAGGGGTTATTGAGAAGGTTACTTTGTAAAGATGTTTAGGAATGCTTGCAGTTTCATAACACTTGAATTTGATTGTGTTGTGAGACTGTTTCGCTTCTCTGGCCTTAGAATTTGACTCGCTCTTCTAAAAAGGTTTAATAGCTCGGGTAACATTAAAGAGAGAATGGCCAGAGCGCCATGGTTGGTCTGGGTACCAAGAGTAATAGTCCAGTGAGGGACTTATAGCATATGCAGGACTTGAGGTCCATAAGAAGTGTTTGGAACACTGACAAATTTGTGGGAAATAGACATATAGGTAGAGGAACTGGTTTTAATAAGTGGGGATGATTTGCTCTCCCAAATACTTGGAGATATATTTCATTTCAGTAAGGATCTGACCCGCTCTCCTTACATCAACAGAAATGATTTGTATCCTCTGAAGTAGACTGATGATCGGAAGAATTAGCAAATGATTTGTGGGTAAAAGTAAGTGTAATTGAAGGTTTTTTGGGAGGGATCTTACAGAAAGAAAAAATGGGAAGTTTTTTCAGTAGAGAGTCAGAGAAAGAGTTGACTGATCCTATTAAGTACATGTACGATAATTACGGTACCGATTAAATAGTATAGATAGTATAGATAGTATTGTTACTTAGTTAGTATTAAATATGGTTAAAAATAGTAAAATAGCTCAATAAAAAACTTGATCACAAAAAAAAAGAACTTTGCACTGTATAAGTTGTAAGTTTGGGTTCTTAGTCATAGTGAAAGTATTTAAACACATTTGTGACCAAGAGATCTGGTCGGTGTTGAGGGAGAGATCCGCTAAGAGAGACTGATTTGTCTATTTTGGACACTAACCTGTAAACCTTCGATAGCAACTTTGGGGTGCTTAGGTTCAATAATTCCCACGGGTCTTCCCCGGCTCAGAGTGTCCCAGTGTAACCCCCCCCCCCCCCCCGCTCCTCCAGACCGACTGGCAACCGCGGCCTGACATCGGAGGGCCCTCGCTGCTCCCGTCTTCACCGCCGGCTTGCGGTCGGGCGGTCACGTCGGGTGTAACGGCTCTCCCTGCTAAAAAGGCTAAAAAAAGAAAGCCAAAGTGCGATTCTGCGGCGCAGGTTGTCCTCTACTGGGGGACCGTGGCAGACCCCCAGTAGCGGAGCGCCGGTGCGCCGGTGCGGGTGGCGGGGTGGCGGGGTGGCAGTGCTACGGTGCGCTGCAGGCTCTGGAGGCACGGCTATGCCGTAGCCTACGACGTAGCCTACGGTGTAGCCTACGGCGTAGGGTACGCGGCGACGCGCACCATTCTGCGTTGGTATAACGTGGAACCATAAATCAGCCTTCAGTGTGTTCTCTGTGTGCTGTTCGGAACACTTCTCTTCTCTGTTGTGCTCATTTTGCTGGGACGTCGGGTCCCTCCACCGAGACACAACTTTTGCGGTATGCGTTCATTGTTGTGTCTAAAAATGATGCGCAGTGCCCACCCAATCAGAAACGGTACAGATATTCTGTGATATTTTTTTATATTTATAAAAAAATAAAATTATTTAAAAAAATAAAGGATCCCCATAACTTTGATTGGGTGGGCAGGACGCAAGTTTGGGTGGGCACAGCCCACCCCTGCCCCCCCTAAAACCGGCCTCGCTTACAGGTGAATGAGACATGGGGTAGTTTTGTTGAAAATGTGCTGTCCAAAATGTCCTGGAAAACTGGACTCCTGCAAATGCGCGTTCCCCAAAGTTTGTGGGGGCGTAGCTTTGGACGGACCGCTGGCGGGAGGGGGAGGAGGGGGCGGGGCTTAGAGGAGGTGCCACTTTCAAATCTTGCTAGCTCTCCAAAATCAGGGACTATACCTTTAAGTTGTTGGTATTCTAAAAAATTGTTACTGCTAATTCCATATTGAACAGTGAGTGTATTAAAAGGTACAAACTGTCCTCCTATGATTACATGCTGCAGATACTGTATTCCTTGGTCTCTCCATTGAACAAAGTTTACCATCTTTTTATAATTTTTCAGGATGTCTGGGTTGTTTCCTATGGGTGTGCGGTCACATAGAAAAAGTGTGCCTTGTCTACTTTAAGGAATTCCCACGTATATTTTTTTTAAATTGGTGTAAATTCGTATGTGCCATACTTCATTGTTGGTACATATTCTTGGATATTGATCTACTGTATGTTGCAATACCACTTCATATCACATGACATAAAGGCCGGTTCCAAAAGACTTGGAGGAAATAAAAAACTGTCAACTTTATGCTGCTGTGTGGTCTCACATGGTCAAGTGAGAGTTTTCTATGCTTTTCTACAGATTTTTAAAACAAAAAAAACATTCGATCGGAAAAATGCACCACAAAAATCACACGATTGATCATCTCTGTTTAAAGACTTACGTTGTTGTGATCCATCTGCCTTTTCCTCTCTGGACAATCAGAACAGAGTCAGAGTGAGTTCTCAGTGAAAATCTGGGTTTCTGTTGGTCAAGTGTCATCTGTTCTCACCGTTCATTTTCTTCCATTTGATCACCGTCACAACAACTATTATCACTGCTGTTACAACAACAGCACTGACGACCAGCGGTATCCCAGCTGCAACATAAAAGAATCAGTTTATCCCTTTTTAAAAGAATATTTATAATAGATATAAGACAGGGCACAACTGTTACACTAGATCAAGGGTCGGCAACCCAAAATGTTTTAGAGCCATATTGGACCAAAAACACAAAAAACAAACATGTCTGGAGCCGCAAAAAATGAAGTCTTGTATAAGCCTTAGAATGAAGACAACACATGCTGCATGTTTCTATATTAATTATAACTGGGGGAAGATTTTTTTTTCATTATGCACTTCGAGAAAAAAGTCGAAATGTTGAGAAAAAAGTCGAAATGTCGAGAAAAAAAGTCAAAATGTCGAGAAAAAAGTCAAATGTTGAGAAAAAAGTCAAAATTTCGAGGAAAAAGTCAAATGTCGAGAAAAAAGTCGAAATGTCGAGAAAAAAGTCAAATGTTGAGAAAAAAGTCAAAATTTCGAGAAAAAAGTCAAATGTTGAGAAAAAAGTCGAAATGTCGAGAAAAAAGTCAAAATTTCGAGAAAAAAGTCAAATGTTGAGAAAAAAGTCGAAATTTTGTGAAAAAAGTCAAAATGTTGACAAAAAACACGAAATGTTGAGAAAATGAAAAAAAGAAGAAAGGAAAAAAAGGAGAAAAAAAAATGAAAAAAAAGGTCAAGCATTTTTTTTTAAAAGCTCCAGGAGCCAATAGGGTGGCGCTAAAGAGCCGCCACGGGTTGCCGACCCCTGATATAAGACTACTAAAATAATAACTTTCTGTCTTGTTCTGAAACACATTCTTTAAATAAAATGTGTGAAAGTACACAGACTGAGACTGATGTACCTGTAGTTGTGCCATGTTTTGCTGTGGTTGATGATGACATCGTTGGAGCTGCAGATGATGATGGAGTTTTCTCTGTCTTCTTTTTAGTTTTTGTTTTTGTTTCTGTGGAGTGTTTAAGTTTTATTATTTTTTCAATTGAAACAATTACACAGATGAAGTTTATTAAAGGTAAAATATTTGATTTCTAAAGCTGGACAATACAGTTTATCATCATTTGAATATTTAATAAACATTATAAAAATTATAAAACACACATCAGTCTTGAATGTTTGAGTTACCACTGCTGAGAAGATGAAAGAAAAACAACACAAACTTAGACAAAAGTACAACTTTTATATTCATATTATTTATTTTCAAAATGTTGTTTCATGTCTTAAAACGTATTTCACATCTTCTTAGGGGAAGTTTTTTGTCTTATTGTCCTTTTGTTTGGTAAGAATGTGCCTTCAGCATCATCATCAGGTTGGCGATGGTGGTGTGTGGCAGGGTGGAGGAGCAGCAGCCACTCAGGTGATGGGTCACAGGTGTGTCCCATCAACCTCTCCACCCTGCCTGCCTTCATAAGGCATGGCTGCATAGGAGCTCTTTTTTTATTTTTTTTTTTAAATTTATTTATTTATTTAAGGATCCCCATTAGAAGCACACAAATGTGCCTCTAGTCTTCCTGAACATAAAAATACAGTACAGTGCAGTCATACAATAAAAAAAACGACAACAAAAACATTTAAAAAAGCTCTGGGCTGTTGGAGAGGCTGCTGAAGCCGAAGCATGTGTGTCCTGGGTGTGGTGGAAATAAAGTGGTTGTGCACTGAAACTCCGTGTCCTCTCTGTCCTGTCGGTCGGGCCCCGTAGCACTCGCCCTGCTACAGTATTTATAAAAAAATTAACCAACATGATTTTCCTCTGTTTTATAACAAACTCTACATGTGAGATGCTAATAGATATTTACAATAATCCACCCTAAGCTCATGTTAATGTGTTAATCACACCTTTATCTAACGCTGCTGTTGATGACTGATTCTTACAAAGATACACAAAAACTTCCTCTTCAGCTCGAACTAAAACATGACTGAAATGAGGAACCAGCAGATAAATGAGGACTGAATGAACCTAAACACTAAAACCAGAGAAGTTTTAACTGCACGAGTTGGCTGACTGAAGTATTGTTATTTAATATTTAGAAGTTACAAACCTGGCGTTGTATCATATTTTACTGGAGATGATTATTAGGACCCGAGCACTGACGGTGCGAAGGCCCTATTGTATCTATAGGAATTTTTCTCGTTTTTTTTCCTTCTTCCGACGAAACGAGGGCCTTTTTTTCCCCTAAACGTGCCCCAAAAGTTACCAAATTTTGCACCAAGCCAGGCCTGGCGAAAAGTTTGATATTTAATGGTTTACATTAATGGGCGTGGCAAAATGGCTCAACAGCGCCCCCTAGAAAACTTTGTGCCTTAAGCCCCACAATACAGTTTGACGTACATGAACAAAAATCGGTACACACCTGTATCATGTTACAACTTAAAGAAAAGTCTCTTGGCGCCATGGCCCAAACCCAACAGGATGTCGGCCATTTTGAATTAATCGTGTAATTTCGGCCCAATTTATGCCATTCCTTCGGCAATTAATACGGCCCGAACCGTAACGTACCCCCAAGTGTGTTATACATCAAAATGTGCGTCTCCATCTTGCGACTACTTTTCTCAGTCAAAAGCGTTACCGTGGTTACGCTAGACGCCAAAAAGCGCGCCCCCCTTCATCTGATTGGCACATATTTGATAGTTCCTACTTTCTGCCATAACGTTTGAATAGTTTGACATAAAGACTCGTGGGTGGTTTCATCGGACTTGGTAATGAGTACTTGAACAAAATTGGTGCAAATTAGCCCCGCCCCTTTTTCTTATTGGTCGATATTTGATAGTCCCTATTTTCTGACTTTTCTGACTATTTATTAACCTCTTGAGGGTAAAATTTCATGGTTTGCACTCCTAAAAAGGGTGATATTTTCACATTTGTTACACCAGGAAAAAAAATAATGTGATACTCACCGTTCCTTACAGACAGTTGAACGCCAGAGTCTGTGACTTGTTTTCCTGATCTGAACTGTCTGCAGGTATAAAGACCTTCATCTTCTGCTGTGACTTTCTCTAAAACCAGGAAACAGTTCTTCTTAACTCTCAGTCTGACTGATTTAACTCCAGCGTCTTTGTGAACCGTCCCGTATTCAAACAGTGTCACTGATTTCTTTGAATCAGTGTAGAGCCAGGTGGTACTGAAACAATTATCCGGAAGGTCTTTTGCATCTTTACAAGGTAAAGTGACGTCATGTCCAACTCTGACGCTGATGATGGGTCTTTGAGTTTCTGCTGTTGAGAAAATAGAAAAAACAAACAGAAACAAAAGCACAACTGTTACACTAGAAAATGTTTTAGAGCCATATTGGACCAAAACACAAAGAACAAAAATGTCTGGAGCCGCAAAAAAAATGAAAAGTCTTGTATCAGCCTTGGAATGAAGACAACACATGCTGCATGTTTCTATATTAGTTATAACTGGGTGAAACATTTTTTTTTCATTATGCACTTCGAGAAAAAAGTCTAAATGTCGAGAAAAAAGTCGAAATGTCGAGAAAAAAGTCAAAATTTCGAGAAAAAAGTCAAAATTTCGAGAAAAAAGTCTAAATGTTGAGAAAAAAGTCAAAATGTCGAGGAAATAGTCAGAATTTCATGAAAAAAGTCGAAATCTTGAGAAAAAAGTTGAAATGTCGAGAAAAAAGTCGAAATGTTGAGAAAAAAGTCCACATGTTGAGAAAAAAGTCTAAATGTCGAGAAAAAATTCAAAATTTCGAGAAAAAAGTCGAAATGTCGAGATTAAAAAGGAAATGAAAAAGGAAGAAAAAAAGAGAAAAAGGAAAAAAAGAAGAAAAAAAAAGAAAAAAAGGAAAAAAAGAGGAAAAAAAGAGAAGAAAAGGGAAAAAAAGGTCAAACATTTTTGAAAAAGCTCCAGGAGCCACCAGGGCAGCGCTACAGAGCCGCGGGTTTCCGACCCCTGCACTAGATAGATCCATAGATAGATAGATAGGTAGATAGGTAGGTAGGTAGGTAGGTAGGTAGGTAGGTGAATATATTGTTGTCTTACCTGTAAATTGAAGCATCAATGTCAGTAACAGAGGTAATTTCACTGATTTGAATTCCAGCATCATTCTCTCGTTCGTGTTCACACCAGACACATAAACAGCTCACAGGAGTGACTTACTCACCTTTTAGCTGCATGTGAGGGAGTAAACGTTTCTGGTCTGAGTGGCTGGTTCCTCATTTCACTTCTTTTAAGACAAAAGCAGAAGTTTTCTTAGTAATAATGTGACTTCAGCATCAGCCACAGATACAGATACACACCCATGTGTCTTCAGGGTGGATTCATGTTAATGTGTACGATCATTTCACACGCACATGTTCTTTTGAGAAACTAAAAAACATGTTGGCTTTTACTTGTAAATAAACTGAAATAAGACAAAGACAGGGTTGATGTTTTCAAAGTATTTTACACTCCAATAAAATAATCCCCCAATGAAGATTAAAAGAGTACCATCTCTCACTCATAATGAACGTGTTTGAAGTTAACACTTTAAAACACTTGAGTCACGTGTCGGAGTGTAAAACAGACGTGAAGCGACAGGTACAAGAGTTAAAAATGAAAATGGAAGGCTAATATCTTTCGATTCTCGAATCAATTCTAATATTAATTCCTAAAAATCGATTCTTATATCTAAAGATAGATTTCTTTTCATCATTACATTACAACTTTTGGTATTTTTTTGTTTATGGCCAAAAAAGGAATGTTTTGTTGGACACAAGAATAACTTTACCATGTTTTTGCCTTTAAATATGTTTAAAGGTATGAAAACATTAAAGTTTTCAGTTATAATTGCATAAATTGTCTATATTTATTTGCTTTCTATACTGTCTTGGGGTTACATTTGCATAAAATGCTAAAAACCACATTCTCATTAATGGGAAAAAATAAACCGATTTCATCCGTCTCTGTTTCCTCCCTGGATCTGTTTGGTAATTCTACACGATGTTTCTGTTTCAGTTCTATCAGCATTCTGGGAGCTGATTGGTCCTTACAGCATCATTAGCTGCAATACTTGCTGTTGAATCTCAATATAATACTAGTATTAATATGTTTCATAACTCCACATTCATATAATTACAGAAGAGTATTAGGGCCAGGCAGGAGAAAAATACAAATAATATTTTAGAGGAGGAAGATTTTTTTTTCATTACGCACTTCGAGAAAAAAGTCGAAATGTCGAGAAAAAAGTCGAAATGTCGTGATTAATGTTGAAATACAATTTCAAGAAAAAAGTCGAAATGTCGAGAAAAAAGTCAAAATTTTGTGAATAAAGTTGAGAAAAAAGGCGAAATTTCGACTTTATTCACGAAATTTCGACTTTATTCACGAAATTTCGACTTTATTCACGAAATTTCGACTTTTTTCTCGAAATTATATTTCAACATATTCATCATGACATTTCGACTTTTTTCTCGACATTACGACTTTTTTCTCGAAATGCACAATAAAAAAAAAACTTCCACTCTCAAATTAGTTTTTCTCTTGCATGGCCCTAATACTCTTCCGTATATAAATCATGCAACAGCTCAAAAAACAGTTTTAATAACACTAACCCAAATCGATATCGGAATCGAATCGATTCTTGACATTTGAATCGATCCCCAGCCCTGGTGTACATCACACATAATTAAACTCTATTTGAACTCCCACCAGCCTTTTAACCACATCTGTATCTGATGCTGCTGCTGATGACGGCTCCTCACAACTTCTCCTTTAGCACCAACAAACAAACGGCTGGAATGAGGAACCGGCGAGTCAGCGAGTCCACTTCCATCATCATGTAGGTTTTTCTTACACATGTTACCTACGATCAGTGGTTAGTGATGCACATGGTCTAAAACCGCTCTCAACTGCTCATAAGACATGAATCTACAACTCTGACCTGCACAACCAGCAAATGTTACATGCATATGCAAAATGAGGACAACTTCTCTTCAAAGTATTTCTGAATTTATTAACATTAGTATCAAATCAACAATCCACACTTTAAAGCAGCACAATGTAACTTTCAGCTTTTGTTGAGTTTGCCGGCTCCTTTGGACCAAAGCGGTAGTGCTTTACCAGAAAGAACTACATTTCCCATGAGCACCAGCGCGTACTGCCGGAAAACTCCTGTCCCCGTCGCTGCATTTGTTTTTTTTTTTTTTTTTTTTTTAAAGGTTTTTTTGGGCTCTAGTGGCCCTTTATTGAGATGCAGACTGGAAAGGGGTAGAGAGAGAACGGGGGAGACACGCAGCAAAGGTGCACGGGCTGGATTCGAACCCGCTGCAGGAGGAGGACTGTAGCCTCAGTATATGAGCCGCCGCTTAACCCACTGCGCCACCGAGCGGCCCGTGCATTTGTTTTGATGAGAGAAGACGGGACGGACTTTCAAAACTACTTTTCTGTTTTCAGCGGTCGTTTGCAGGATGGATAGCAAAAAGGTAATGTATCTATATTTGGCTAAACAATATAATTTGACGAAGTTGAAAACCACTAAGTTCAACTTGGTTTTATTAAGTTGTTTCAGCGAGATAATGCGCCCTACAAACTCATACGCTCTGCACCTTTTTCCTGTCACGTTTTTTAGACGGACTTGGTCATAAATTAGTAGTCCAACATACTTACTGACAAAATAAAAAAATACTTTATAACCTGTGAATAACTGAATGAATTCCTTATATTTTGCAGATCAGACCTGCACAATTTTACAGTTCTCAGGAAAAATACTAGAACCCAAGACGAATCCCCTGTATGTGAAAACATTCTAATGTTGATTCTTATTGAACATAGAACTCTACATTTACATTTGTATCATAATAATTCTGTCTCTCTTGTCGGACATCCCTCCTCGTCTTTCAGCTCACGCCAGCGAGTGAACGCCGGGACAATGTTTATTCTTGTCCGGGCATTTAGCTTGTTACTCTCCCGCTTTCTTTTTTCGCATCCTCCGATAAAACTTTTATTTTCTTGGGTTTTTCAGGACCCCATGTCCTGATATTTTTGACATTTGATATTTGAAGATTTTATTTCGAACATGCATGTTAAAAAAAAAATACAAAAAAGTAAAAAAATAAAATACAAATCAACATGTTTGTAACGGAGTAGGATTGAAGTAAAAACTTATCCAGTCCTGACCCTGAATCTACATACATTCTTACATCTAACAAGAGTTTCAATAAACTTATAAACTTACTTAAAAAAACATACATAACCAAACGCCCCTACTTTAAAAACTATTCAATATAGTGATATAATACTCAATTATATGTATAGATAAATATAGTCAAAAACAAAACAAATCAAAGCAAACAAGAGAAAACAAAACAAACGCCCAGCATTTAGTAATTATAATTACTTAGTAAGTAATTATAATGCATACATTACATTATCATTACTTTACTATAATGCTACAATATAATAGAGAACAAAAGACAGCAATGATATAACAATGTACTTGCATAACTATATATATATATATATATATATATATATATATATATATATATATATATATATATATATATATATATTTCTTATATATATATATATATATATATATATATATAATTTCTTATAAATATATATATATATATATAATTTCTTATATATATATATTTTATATATATATATATATATATATATATATATATATATATATATATATATATTTCTTATATATATATATATATATATATATATATATATATATATATATATATATATATATATATATATATATATATATATATATATATTCTATATATATATATATATATATATATATATATATGGAGGAAGAAGAGAGTGAAGGATCCATCCAACCACCAGGAGTCAACAGTAACAGAACGCTCCCAGGGCTCTGGCGCCATCGTGAGGAGAAAGAGGGGCATTATTTCTGGATCTATTACTGGATCTATTACTGGATTCACTTCTTCATGTTCATGAGTTCCTCACTGTTGTAGAAAGTAAACACTCCTTTTTACACCAGCCGGTTTACATGAGTCACCAGATCATTTCACTGAACTTCTAATTACTGAAGACACGTTTGTACTCAGTCCTCCAGTTGTAAAAAAATCAGGGGGGATGGTGGATTTTATCATATGGGGACAGATAATTTGTGCTGATTACAAATAATATAATATATTACAAATAATAGCAGTGAACAAAACAGCTGCAGAAATACTGCAGGAATGACATAGCAGCAGTTAAATGCAGCCTTCTGTAAGCTTTAAATATCCACTGGGCTTACATCAAATACATCAAAACACAACAATAAAAAACACTTTTCTGAACTTATCAATATGACTCTGTCCTTCACAGGATAAGTAACATGGATCACTGCAAAAACTCTAAATCTTAACAAGAATATTTGTCTTATTTCTAGTTAAAATGTCTCATTTTAGTAAAAAAAATCTCATTACACTTAAAACAAGTCATCACTGGAAAAAACAACAATTTTCACCTGTTTCAAGTACATTTTCACTTGAAATAAGTAGAAAAATCTGCCAGTGGAACAAGATTTTTTTGCTTGTAATAAGAAGATAAATCTTGTCCCACTGGCAGATTTTTCTACTTATTTCAAGTGAAAATCTACCTGAAACAGGTGAAAATTGTCAAATAAGTTATTTTTCTGGTGTTATTTTTCTGGTGATGACTCTAAATGTTGAAATAGCAGTAAAACCACATTCATTGATGAAATGACATAAGGGATGGAAAGGGGGGATGGCAGTTTTACAGGGGGGATGATTTGGACCGTTTTTATCCCCCCTCAACTCCAGTACTGGTTGTACTCCACTACTTGGTGGTGATGTCTGGTGGAATCCATCCGGGACGGGATGGAGGTTGTGAAATCAGAAAACTTTGAGCAGTTTGAGCTTTAAAGAAACGTTTAAAGGTTTTATTGTGATGAAATCAACAGTTGTCCAGATGTACAAACAAACATCTGTGATGGAGAGTTTTAACATTTTCTGTTAGCCGGGGCCATTTTTTGGTCCCAGTCCAGCCCTGGGTGACGTCTTCACAATAGGTCCACTATGATTGGAGATTTGTTCAAATATATCGTATATCACATAAATAGAAAGTCCTGTCAACATCAGAATATGGGTAATGGGAAGAATCAACGATAGTCGGTAAAACGACGTCATCTCCAGCTCTGTGATGGAGAACGGAGATCCAACCATCACTGATTCCTGCTACAGAGAAAAACTGAGAAATGTTTTACACTTCACACATCAACCTGACTGTCATGGGAAAAATTCAAACATTGTATTTTTCCAACAGGGGGATCAACAGCTGTTTAAATGCAAATATTAACAAAGGCCAGCTGCGAGAAAGAAACTAGATGCAGAACAGCTCTTTTGTAAACGTGTGTATTCTCTAGACCAGCGGTTCCCAACCTTTTTTCCTTGGAGCCCCCTCTACTTGTGTCTAAGACCAGCCAGGCCCCCCCGACCCGGACGTACTAGCAGCAAAATAGTCTTTAACTGAAAAAATGAACATTAATTATGTTTTTTTTTATACATTTCTCTTTGGTTTACTCTGTATACATATGACTTTGTTTTGCTCCAATGTCACCAATGTATAAAATACGCACAAAAGGACATAAAAGGAAATAAAAATATTTCTGAAAAATGTCTCTTTTAATATGAGACCAACATTTTTTTACATTTTTCCTTTAACAACCTGTTGGAGTAGATTAAATGTTGAGTAATGATATAATAATAAGGAATGAAATCATTTCCTGTGTTTGTCACCAGTGTATAAAAAACACAAAAAATATTCAAGACATTCATAAATTATTCCTAACAATGTCTTATGAATGACTCATTCGCAAATATAATTTTTACAACTGCATAATTTCAAAGCAGACAAAGTTTCGCGCCCCCAGAGATCTCTGCCCGGACCCCAGGGGGGGGAGGACCCCAGGTTGGGAGACACTGCTCTAGGAGAGCCGGCACCTCTGTGTCTACCATGAAGGGAGACCATAATTTGCATTGAATGACATTGCATTGTTTCGACACCTCTTCAAGATCTTATCCACTCCTGTATGAAAAAAAAGTGTAACAAAACGTTGCCTCAGACTCGACTGTCCAAGCCTGCATGCTGCAGTCTGATTCTCCTGGCGTGCACCCAGTTAGAATAAAACTTTGGTAATTTCGAGCTCACCGGTGTTGTAATTTTGTTAAGAGTCAGTACTTTACGTTGTGGAAGTGCATAAAATTTCCATGACACTGACCCAAGAAACATATTTAACCTACATATTTAGGTTTGTCAGCACAGAGAAGAGACTTCAACACACATAATCTCTGGGGAATCATTCAGAGTTATGTAACATCGTCTTTAAGTGGTCTGATTTTAACAGAGGCGATTTTTATTAGAGAAAATACATTTAGTGTAACAGCAACGTTCAACGGTACACGACAACTTCAGAGTGGTTTTTACAGTCTTTTTAAGTCAAATTAAACCCTAAAACATGAGTCAGAGTTTATCTTTACGTTCAAAGTGAAGCAGTAAAGTGATGAAGAGCTGCAGTCGTGGTGTCATTTGTCTCTGCTGGATGAAATGATGCTTCTCTCTGCTGCAGGTCTGTATGTGAAGAAGGAACTTCCTGTTTGTGAAGGTGGAACTTCCTATTTCTGAAGGTGGAACTTCCTGTTTCTGGGCAACTTAACCACGTTAAGTGCATCTTGACGTTTCTTTGTTTGCTGAAATACGTGACAAAGAGCCAAAGTTACCGGAAACAACCCTTAATGGTTTAAAAGTGAACATGCAAAGGTGTTTCTGTTGAACATTTACTTTTGTTACATTTCAGTTGACCCTTGAGTTGGATTTGATTTAAAAGATTTAAAAGAGTGAGAGATTTGGTTTCCAATAATCACACCACCTTTTAAAAATAACCACATGTTCCGGGGGTTTTCTCTGCTGCAGGTCTGTGATGCTGTTATTTCCTTTATGTGCGTGACTAAAGACTAGAACTGTCTTTGGAAAAACAGCAACGGAAATGAAATGTCTGTAAAAGCAGCATTTGAAAGATCCTTGTTTTTAAGTTTAATTGTATTCAACTGAACATTCCGTTTTCATATTTTCTTTGTTACACTTCAACTTAAAAGATCTTGTTGTTTCTGAGAGCTCATTGTTCACCTGGGAAACAAAACTTGAACTTCTTTTTTTTGTTTGTCCTGTTAGAGGTTTATTAAAAGATTAACTTGTGTATTTCGTGATGTTTGTGATGGTATTTCACTGGTACAGTTAGTACTAGTGGAATACAAGTTTAATACCAGTTTAATACCAATTAAGTGTCAATGCAACACAAGTGAAATAGCAGTTCAATATCAGTTTAGTACCAGTGCAGTACCATTTCCATATCAGGGGCCTCATTTAAAATGGAGTGCGTAGAATTCATACTAAAAGTGCACGTACACCCAAAAGCCGAAAATGGCGGGCGCAAAAAAAAATCCGGATCTATAAAACCGCATGCACGCAGACTTCCACGTAAGGTTCTCTTTATAAATCACAGTCCAGCTGGAGGCTTGCTCAGCTGAATCCGCCTCATATCCCGCCCTCTACACGCCCACTTCATACCAAAAATGGTATGTTTTTGCATATGAATGAGCCTGCTGAGTATGCGCAGTGGCTTCCTGCAGCCTGTTTGGCTTCAGGATGAATGAGATGTGTCCAGCCACTGAATTTCACTGAGATCTGAGATCGAGATGTTGTGGATGAGGTGGAGGACAGGAAAACCACATTATTTTGTGGTCACAGTAAAAGTAGAAAAATAAATAGTATAAAATACAGCGAGTGAGTGGCAGCACGCCGTTGCTGCGCGGAACGCCGTGAGTGCCCCGGCACAACAGGGGGGGGCATGTCCCCCCGTCTTTTCAAAATCATGTTTTTGTCCCCCCCACTTTTTATAGTTTAAAAACTAACTGTAGGATCAGCCATTAACTGCAAATCACACCCTGTGCGAAGGGCCCGGCAGCCCCGCTTCACCCCCCGCTCCCCCTCCTCCTCTCCCGTCTCCCCTCAGAGCTGCTCAGGGAAGGTTTATGGTTCTGCGTCACCAACGCAGAGCCTACGGCTTAGGTGCGCGTCACCGCGTACCCTACGCCGTAGGCTCTGCGTCGTTTTAACGCGGGACCCTAATTTAGGCTTACACCTAAGCGTAACATGGCGCTGCGCCAGTAGCGACACGCAGTTGGGTCTGTTTGTCTGTTGGATGTTTAATGTCACTAAGTGTCTCGTGCAAGTAACCGATATTCTGAGTATGATCTTCTTTGCTTCATCATTTGATTTTTAAAAAACAAAACTTTAAGTCTATCCTACAATGGAGCTGCTATTTTTGATTTTTGTATGGACTTTGTTTGTCGTGGCTCAGACTTTGTTTGAGCCACGTCACGCTCACACAGAAAGGCTTCAGTACTCTCGGGACTTTTTACTGAACCTGAGGGATCAAAAGTCCCATACTTGCATGGACCTGAGCTCGGTGGATCAGTCAATCGCCGAGCTCCTTCGGGAGAACATTAATAAGCCTAAATGGGATGATAAAGTACATAAAGTACGGAAGCGGGGAAGACGTGGCGGTGTCAGACAGAGACTGAAGCGGCTGTCACTCCGCCGCATACCCCTCCCCTCGATGCTGCTCTGCAATGCTCAGTCTCTACGGAACAAGATGGACGAGATCCAAGCCAGCGTCATTCATCTGGAGCAGTTCAGAGAGGCCTGCGTCATGGCCTTCACGGAAACATGGCTTACTCCAAAGGATACCGACACCGACTTAACTCTCGCCGGGTTCGGAGCACCAGTGAGGCTTGACAGGGACTCCGCTGTCACTGGGAAATCCCAAGGGGGCGGAGTCTGCATCTACGTCAACCAACGGTGGTGCAAACACATCACCGTCAGAGAAACTGTGTGTACTGCAGACATAGAGCTGCTGTCGGTATCCCTGCGCCCCTTTTATCTCCCCCGGGAATTTCCCCAAATATTTATCACAGTCGTTTACATCCACCCTAAGGCCAACGTAAAAAACGCTGTAACAGTTATAAGAAATGTCACACATAAGCTCCAGTCACTTTCCCCTGATGCTCCTTGTTTTATTCTGGGTGATTTTAATCAGTGCAATTTGAATTCCCTGAATAACTTTCACCAGTACATCTCTTGCCCCACCAGACTCAACAAAACACTTGATCTATGCTATGGTACAGTAAAAGGTGCCTATAAGTCCACAGCCCTGCCCCCCCTCGGCTCCTCTGATCATAGCATTGTTCTCCTCATCCCAACCTACAAATCTCTCTTGAAGAGAGGAAAAGTTGCCACCAGAGATGTGGAAATGTGGACTGAGAGCGCTGTTGAGGAGTTAAAAGGAGCCCTTGAGTGCACTGACTGGGACATTTTTAAAGATTCCTCTGACCTTGATGAGACGACTGATGTAATATCATCTTACATTCTCTATTTAAAAAACCTGATCATTCCCACCAAACAGGTTAAGGTGTTTCCAAACAACAAGCCCTGGATTAACAAAGCAGTAAAGGATGTGCTGCATAGGAAACACAATGCCTTCCTTCATGGAGATGAAAAGGACAAGACAGTGGCTAAAAAAGAGGTCAGATATGAAATTAAGAAAGCAAAACTTCAATATAAAGATAAAATAGAGGAAAAGTTTCACAGTAATGATCTGAGAGCTGTATGGGATGGTATGAAGTCCATGACAGGCCAAGATAAGAAAAACCTTAAGCCAATCACTATTGATGGTTTTGATTCTGATTTAGAACTCGCAAATGGACTGAATGATTTTTATCTACGTTTTAACAATGAACATGATTTTACTCAGGAACTCAATGTTTTAACTGATAGACTGAATAGCAATTCTTCTTTTATGATTTTACAGCCTCCTATTAGTGCTTCTTCTGTCAGGTCAATGTTCCTTAAATGCAATCCTAGGAAAAGTCCTGGGCCTGATATGATCACAGGCAAACTCTTGAAAGTCTGTGCAGAACAGCTATGTGAAATCTTTGCCGATCTTTTTAACTTGTCTCTGACCCAGTACAAGGTTCCAAAGCTATGGAAGGAGTCAATTGTGGTACCTGTGGCTAAGACCAAGGTTCCCAAAGAGCTCAACGACCTAAGGCCTGTGGCCTTGACTTCATTGGTTATGAAGGTTTTTGAACGGCTGGTTAAACAGGATCTGACGGAGAAGATCCAGAGCCAGCTCGACCCAATGCAATTTGCATATAGGGCCAGAAGAGGAGTTGATGACGCTACTGTAACTCTGCTCAATTACTTGCACAAGCACCTGGAGGGCAAAAAAACCCATGCAAGGCTTTTATTTGTAGACTTTTCGTCAGCTTTTAACACAATACAGCCACATATTTTGGCTGACAAACTACTGTTGGATTTTAATTTTGATGCTGGATTTGTGAAATGGGTGTTGGATTTCCTAACTTGTCGGCCTCAGGCAGTCAGAGCAAATGGAGCCCTTTCCCGGAGGAAGCTGTCTTCCACAGGCTCACCACAGGGGTGCGTCCTGTCCCCTCTACTGTATATCCTGTATACCAGGGGTCCTCAACCCTGGTCCTCGAGGGCCGGTGTCCTGCATGTTTTAGATGTTTCCCTGTTTTAACACACCTGATTCTAATTAATCATCGTCATCAGCTTTTCATCCAGGGCTGCACAATTCTGTTAATGACACAGTCACTTGTATCATGGTGCAATGAAGCAGGGAAACATCTAAAACCTGCAGGGACACCGGCCCTCGAGGACCAGGGTTGAGGACCCCTGCTGTATACCAATGACTGCAGGAGCCATCATAAAGACAGGCATCTTTTGAAGTTCGCTGACGATACAGTGCTAATCAGTCTTCTCCAGGATGGTGAGCTCAGCCATGGACCGGCTCTAACGGACTTTGTAAAGTGGTGTGATAACCACTTTCTTAAATTAAATGTCCTGAAAACTAAAGAGATGCAAATAGACTTAAAGAGGAGATGTACGTCTCTCCCAAATCCTCCCATTACCATCAAGGGCTCACAGGTGGAAACAGTGGAGAGCTATAAATATCTGGGCACCATCATCGATAAGGACCTGAAGTATGACTTCAATACATCTGCCATTTGCAAAAAGGGCCTGCAAAGACTTTATTTTCTGCGCAGATTGAACACTTTTAATGTGGAGAAAACACTAATGGTGTTATTTTATAAGTCTTTTATTGAATCAATTTTAACTTTCTGTATTGTATTGTGGTATGGCAACTTGACAGTGCAGAACAAAAAGAGGATGCAGGACATTGTCAGAGCAGCCAGTAAAATAATTGGCACTCAGCAGCTCTCTCTGACTGACATCTATGAAGGTCGAGTCCTGAATAAGGCACAAGATATCTTGACCAGTCCTGATCACCCTCTGTCAAAAGAGTTTGTCCCTCTCCCTTCTGGGCGGCGCTATAGGCTTCCCAAGGCCAATACCAATAGGTATAAATTATCTTTTATACCAACCGCTGTTAAGATGATCAACTTGCATAAATTTTAATATTCTTAATATATTTTTATCATTCTGCCTGCACTGATGAAAGCACTTTTGCTTTTACTCACTATTATGGTTACTATGTCACGTTTTAATGTTTTAATTGTTCTTTTGGTATGTCTGTGTTTGTATGATGATGACTGTTTTCCCAGACTGCTAAAAGAATTTCCCCTAGAGGGACAATAAAAATGACTCTGACTCTGACTCTGACTCTAAAGGTTTCCTAAAGGTTTCACGCGCGCGTAAAACTCATTATATATATAAAAAAATCTGTGTCCCTTTAGGGAAGAAATGAGGGGCTCCGTGGAGCCCCTAAACGCTCTACGAAGTCGAAGCCCCTCATTTGTTCTGTCCTAAAGCGGTGGGTGAGGGAGGTTCCCGGCGTGTCCTGCACCGCGGATGCAGCAGCAGCAGCACCAGAGAGTCCTGACTGACGCTGTGCTTCACACACAGAGGAACACGATCAGCACTATTTTATTATAAGTCTGATATATGTTGTGATATGTGATGACATTATTAAGAGTATGACATGAATCTGGCTTCATTTCACCACCTCACAGCCTGCGTTGCCAGTTCCCCGTGTCTTAAGTAAATTCTTACGGGAGGGTCCTAGTTGCCGTAAAGATAGTAGTTTTTTCTTTTTAGATCCGAGGCTTTGCGTAGATGGCGGCTTCCGCAACTTTCAGGCGCTTTTTCTGCGCAAGCAAGCTTTATAGGTGAGGCCCCAGGTCAGTACCAGTTTGGTACCAGTGAAATACCAATGCATACATTGCAACTGAAAACATTTATATCACAACCCGTCCCCCTCTCCTCCGGTGTACCCCAAGGATCAGTGCTTGGACCCCTCCTTTTCATCATCTACTTCCTCCCCCTTGGCAGTATTTTCCGTAAATATAACATCCATTTTTATTTCTATGCGGATGACACCCAGCTCTACCTGTCCTTCATATTAACATACCCAACCGTTCTCTCAGGTCCTCCTCTTGTCATGTCCAAGAAACGTTAAGTTGTCTTTAGTTTTGTCTTGTGTCTATGTTGTCTCGTGGCTTCCTGTTTTATTTTGATACTCACCTTCTCCCTCTCGTTTCAGATCCTGACTTCCTCCCTTTGTGTGATTTTCCCTCCACTGTGATCGTCAACTCCGCCCCCGATTGACTCCACCTGTGTTCCCCTTCCTCATGTATAAATAGTCTGTGTCTCCCATTGTCTAGTTGCCAGTTCGTCTTGTCTGCCACGTCAAGTGTTCTAGCCTCCACGTCAAAGCAATTAGTTAAAGCCAGGTCTTGCATTTTCTTTGTTTATTTGCAGTTTGAGAATTTTACTCTGTGGAGTGATTTTTTGTTGATACTTTGCATTAAAAAGATTGTTTTATTTTGAATTGGTCTCCAGTTGTGCGTTTGGGCCCAAATCCTTGTTCTGCCGTGACACTTTCCCATCCAACTCACTCTCCCATCATCCTCTCCTCCATGGGGTTGAGGGCCTTCTGCCGCTCGGCCCCCCGACTCTGGAACTCACTGCCACAGGACAGTCAACTGTCAGACTTCATCACCACCTTCAAATCCCGCCTTAAAACTCACCTCTTCAGACATGCAGACTCACAATAAACTTGGGACTGGAATGACCTCACTATTGCACTTTACTGTTGTTTTATGTATTGTACTTTGCTATGTTTTTAATTGATTGCCATGTTTTATTAATTGTTTTTAATGTCCTTTTGTACAGTGACCTTGAGTGCAATACCAGTGCCGAACCATTTCAGTACCAGTTTAACACCAGTGCAGTACCAGAACTCAGCTTAACAGTCACACTCATAAAAACCTGCCCTGAGAACAACCACCAGTGTAGAATCTCATAGAAAAACCCTTCAAAACTATTTCATAACATTCTCACACCAGGAACAAGTTTGTAGAAAGATGTTAGTGCTGCAGGTAAGAGGTCCGTCCACTAGGTGGTGCTGCAGAGCGATTGTTCTGGTCCTGAACCTCACACAACATCTAAAGATGGAGCTTCTTTAACTCTTTTGATTCACTGTTCTTTCAGTAAATTAGTTCTAGTTTGCAGAACCAGTTGGGTGAATTAAAGATCAACAGACGCCAGTGATTTATAAACAGAAACAAACTACAGAATAAGTTACACAACAATGTACTGTATTTTGCGGAGCATTAGCCCCACGGCATTATAAGGCGCAATATCAATGAATAGGGGTATTTTCATACATTAGGCGCACCGGGTTTAAAGTCAAGTCAAGTCAAGTCAATTTTATTTATAAAGCACATTTCACATTACAAGCATGGACTCAATGAGCTCAAAAATACATAAACAAACAAATAAACAAAATTACAAGTTTACAAAAACAGAAATACATAACGAGTATGACAAGAGAAAAAAAACAATAACAACCATAATTCCATTTTAACAAAAGTGCGATCACCCTGCCAACCATGAGTTTAGGCAAACGCCTGTGCAAAAAGGAAAGTTTTTAGTCTGCTTTTGAAAGTGGGCACTGTTGGAGCAGACCTTAGTTCCTGCAGAGGAATTCCAGAGAGTGGAATCGTAGTGACTGAAAGCCCCATGAGCAGATCTAGTGTGGATTCTAGGAATGATTAGAAGACTCTTATTTGATGATCTAAGGGATCTGTCCGGAATGTATTCAGTCAGCATGTCAACTATGTAGGAGGGAGCTAAGCCATTCATAGATTTAAAGACAATAAGAAGTACTTTAAATTCTACTCGTTGTTTAACAGGGAGCCAGTGCAGAGAGGATAAAACAGGAGTGATGTGTTAATACCTCTTGGCTTTTGTTAGAATTCTGGCTGCAGCATTTTCAATAAGCTGGAGTTTATGTAACACTTACTTTGTTAGTCCTGCAAAAAGTGCATTGCAATAATCGAATCTACTGGAGATAAAAGCATGAACCAACTTTTCAGAGTCTGATTGTGACAGAAAGCATCTTACTTTAGATATATTTCTGAGATGATAGAAGGCAGACCTGGAGACATTAGCTATGTGTTTCTGGAAGTTAAGATCATTTAGCTGTAAAAAGTTTGTTGCCATCCAATACTTGATATCTGTAATGCATTGAATGAGGTCATTGACTGGGCTCAAGTGATCGGCAGTAACAGATACATATAATTGTGTGTCATCAGCATAAGAATGATACTGAATATTATTATGCCGAATGATGGACCCAAGTGGTAACATATACAAATTGAAAAGTAGAGGACCTAGAATTGACCCTTGTGGGACTCCATATTGAATGCTGACATTATCAGATTCATAGCTGCCAACTGAAACAGAGAAAGATCTACCACTTAGACATGATGAAAACCAGTTAAGAACTCAAGCCTCTGAGGCCCAAACACTGTTCAACACTGTTCGCTGAAGTACAATGACATGGTCCACAGTATCAAAAGCTGCACTAAGGTCGAGAAGTAACAGAATAGAGACTTTGTGGTTGTCTGTGTTAATTTTCAGATCATTGATTTTTTTTTTTATAAATCTTTTTATTGGTATTTTTTTTTTGGCAAAAATAAAATGGTACAAAACAAAAATCAAAATCAAGCCTATCCAATATGCCATCTTTTAAACCCCAACCCACCCACATTTGCATGGCTGTACAAAATAGCTAAGCCGAGAGAAAAAAAAAAAAAAAAAAAACCACAGTTATACAAAAACAGATTTTACACAGATTGTAGCCTGACATGTGAACAGGGCCAGGAAATCTCACTGAAGGACTTAAAGATTTCCCTCCAAAATGTTTCCAGAGCTGGACAGAACCAGAACATGCGAGCGAGAGTACATGGGGAGTGTTTGCATCTATTACAAGCTGGATCAACATTTGGGAAAATCCTGGCCAACCTGGAGTTGGTAATGTGGAGTCGGTGCAGGACTTTAAACTGAATAAGCCCATGTCTAGCACCGGATGAGGAGGTATGAACATGATCAGTCATTCCATCCCACTCAACCTTTCAGATCATTGATAACTCTGACGAGGGCAGTTTCTGTACTGTGATTTTTCTGTGGTTTTTCTAAAACCAGACTGGTAGGCATCAAACAGGCTATTATATGACAGACAGGGCCGCCGCAAGGGGTGTGCGAACCGTGTGACCACACGGGGCCTCGCACCCCAAGGGGCCTCGCGCTATGGGCCGTTTTTTTTTTTTTTTTTGCAAATTTAATTTTTTTTTCAAATTTTTTTTTCCTTTTTTCCCTTATAAATATCAACAGTCACGTTCCATTACAAACCTAAATGTGTACTAGTCTGTGCATATCAATAAATATATGTGCAATGATGCGCGTGTCTGTTGTTTAATACAACTGATCAGACCAAGCGCAGGCACAAGTTGCTCTGATCCAGACGGGTGGAGTTGGAACAAACTGTCACACAATGTCGAGAGAACGAGACAGATTCAGGAAATTTCCATCAGGGGATGAAAAAAGAAAAAAACTAAAGAAAATGGAAGAGTTTAATGCCTCTCTGAAAGGCTTGTTTGATAAATTTGTTACAAAAATCACCGATCCGACCGGGTCTCAAGCAGCCGTGGGGCCCCGCGTCGAGGCAAGCCCAGATGATGATGAGGCAGCGGAAGGTATCCAGTATTTTGCTAATTGGAGAGTTAAAATTGCGCATATAGACACCTGATCCGACCCGAAAAACCCAAAGATTTCGCCCCCCCTAGCCATTTTGCACAGGGCCTCGCAAATCTCCCAGTCGGCTCTGATGACAGATATCTGTGTAATTGCTGGTAAACAACCTTCTCCAGAATTTTCCCCAGGAATGGAAGGTTTGAAATGGGCCTGTAGTTCTCAACAGTGAATGGATCAAGGTTACTCTTTTTTATCAATGGTGTTATAATAGCATGTTTGAGACCTGAAGGAAAGATTCCAGACTGTACGGAGGTATTTACAATTTTGAGCACATCATCACCAATACAGTTAAAAACATCTTTGAACAGTTTAGGGATAAGATCAAGCGAGCAGGTCGCAGAGCTCAGCTGTTGTACTACTTCCTGTAGGTCACTGCACTGAGTAAGGGTGAAGTTGGAAAGAGTGCTGGCGCTATGGTGCTGAGCAGAGGGAGAGGGGTCACGTCCACCAGCAGAGGAAGCCGCAATATTGTTCCTAATGTTCAGGATTTTAGATTTGAAGTATACTGCAAATTCCTTACATTTATCAGAGGAGTGGAACTCAGTGGGTATTGGTCTCGGAGGGTTAATAAGTTTGTCAATTGTGCTAAAGAGAAACTTAGCGTTATGTGAATTGTCAGTGATGATTTGAGAGAAGTACTGCTGTCTAGATTGTTTTATTTCTTTGTTATAAGTGCATATCTTTATAGATGTTATAGTCAGCCTGCAGTTTGGTCTTGCGCCACTTGCACTCTGATTTGCGGCAGTTCCTTTTGAGGGCCCTCACTGTTTTCACATTCCTCCATGGTGCTTTTGTCTTGCCGGAAATTAATTTGGTTTTAATAGGCGCTATATCATCCATAAATTGCGTCACTAAACAACTAAAGTCATTGATCAAGTTGTCACATTAAGACAATGGAGATGGAGTAAAGTCCAGGTTAGAGTCAGAGTAGGGCCCAAATAGTCTAGTAGTGTTGGTATATTTAGCAATAAAGCTATCGGCTGTATCAGCAGCAATGGTGCATCTTTTGACTAGTTTTGACCCAGGTATAATTTTAGTTGTCCAGGCAACATTAAAGAAGATACAAAAGTGATCAGAGATCCCAACATCAAGGGTACACACAGGGGTTATGTCAAGACCTTTGGAAATAACCAAATCAAGAGTGTGCCCTTGATTATGAGTAGCCCCAGCAGTATGTTGTATGAGTTCAAAAGAGGATAACAGTTCAATAAAATGGTTGGCAAAGTGATCATTGGTACAATCAATATTTAGGTATACGTTCTTCCGGTTGAGTGAACGCTGACACGTCTGGCTGCCGCTGCTCTCCGGTTGTTCTTTAAAAGTTTTATGATTCCACGCATCGTCTACAGCAGACCATCTACTTCAACTGGAACCTGGTACTGTTGTTGCATTCCACGGGACTATAACAGAAACATACTGCATCACCAGTTTTGTATTCTCCGGGCAAGCTCGTAGCGTGCTGGGGTTCCTTACCTTGAATACCCGGCTACTGCTGCTGCTGCTCGGCTCACCATCCCGTGGACCATGGCGCTGATCCACAAGCTCGCTGTGAGCCTTGTGCTCCTGTGGACAGTCTTGTCCCTTTTAATTCATCCGGCGTCTACATTGATCCAGTACATGAGCGCGGAGCTCCTCCAACTCCGGTTCCTCCGCCCCGCCGCTCCCCCGTCTGTGCTGCACCTTTTCCCGGACATCTCTCACCTTCCTCCCCGTCGGAGACACATCCACCGCGGAGCCGGACGGAGCTATACTATCAACGACTCCACTGCCATTCATTCCATCTGGTCCTCCGGTCGCCGTCGTCCTCCGAGAAACACCAGCAGGAAAGTGGATCACAGCGCGTTAGCCAGCCTAGCCAGGTCGGCTAGCGTTAGCTTCACCAACCAACACTCCGACGTCAACTTTGGTCTCCTCAACACCCGCTCTCTCACCGGCAAAGGGCAGCTACTCCAGGACCTCCTCACCGACCGCAAGCTCGACTGTCTCTGTCTCTGTGAGACTTGGCAAACCCCGGACGACTATTCACAACTCAACGAATGCATTCCACCCGGCTTTGTTTACACCAGCAAACCACGTCTCTCCGGAAGAGGAGGCGGTCTCGCGATCTTGCATCGCGAGACTTGGAAAGCTACTGCCGTTGCCATGCCAACTGAGTCACAATCCTTCGAGGCCGTGGCTCTGCAATTGAATGGACCCATTCCTCCCATTTTAGTTAACATTTACCGTCCCCCCAAACCAAACAAGGACTTTATTAATGATTTCACCACACTTCTCACTCACATCTGTGCACTTTCACCCAACATAATTCTGCTTGGCGACATAAATATTCACTTGGACAATAATAATCTTGCTCTCACCAAGGACTTCATTTCATGTCTGGACAGTTTTGGACTCAAACAATTTATCAATTTCCCCACACATTGTAAAGGACACTCATTGGACACCGTTTGCTGCTCTGGTCTCACTCCCCTCAACTTCTCTGCTGCTGACCTCCCCTTCTCCGACCACAAACTCATCTCATTTAACCTCAGTCTAACCCTGTCCAAAACCAAGCAATCCCGTGTCATAACCCTCCGTAACACCAAAAACATAAACCCAGATGACCTCACAACAGGTCTTGAAAATCTCTCCATCATTACCCCCCCATACACCCCAGACCAGCTAGTAAATCATTACAATGACGGCCTCCACTCCCTGCTCAACTCACTTGCCCCCCTCAAAACCCGGAACATCACATTTCGCCACTCTGCCCCCTGGTTCTCCCCCCACCTGCGCCAGCTGAAGGCCAAAGGCCGTCAGCTGGAGCGGCTTCACCATAAAACCGGTCTCACCATCCACCAACAAATGTATCATGCCCACATCCTACAGTATAAAAACGCCATCTCCTCAGCCAAAAACTTATACTTTGCAGCCAAAATCAATGCCGGTGCCGGGAACACCCGAGCTTTGTTTTCTGTCATTAATAACTCCCTCCGCCCCCCTGACTCCCACTCCCTCCACAGACTACTGCAACTCCATTATGTCATTTTTCAACGCTAAAATATCCACCATTCATCAGCAACTAGCCCCCCTCGCATCCGGTTGTCCTCCTCCCTATGTTCCAAACCCCCCAGTCTCTGTACCTCTCTCCTGTTTCAAACTCCCCTCTCCCACAGACCTCTCCAAACTCATCCGGACTTCCAAACCAACAACCTGTCAACTCGACCCCCTGCCATCCCCCCTTGTCATAGCTTCCCTTCCCTCTATACTTCCCCTGATAACAGCCATTATTCACTCATCTCTCACATCTGGTTCTGTCCCATCCCCACTCAAAAATGCCTCTATCACACCGTTATTAAAGAAACCTGGTTCAGACCCCAACAATTTCAATAATCTCCGCCCCATCTCCAATCTACCATTCCTCTCAAAAATCCTGGAAAAAGTTGTCGCCTCTCAACTACAGGCCCACCTCTCCACCAACAACCTCTACGAACAGTTTCAATCCGGTTTCCGCCCCCGCCACAGCACAGAAACAGCACTCATTAAAATCACAAACGACCTCCTGTTGGCATCTGACTCTGGACATTTATCCATCCTCATACTCCTCGACATGACCGCAGCATTTGACACCATCTCACACTCCATCCTCCTCGACCGCCTAGCATCCATTGGCATATCTGACACACCCCTACACTGGTTCCACTCCTACCTCACCAACCGCACCCAGTTTATACAGTTAAAATCATTCTCATCCCATTCCTCTCCCCTCTTCTCTGGTGTTCCCCAGGGCTTTGTCCTCGGCCCCATTCTATTCATCATGTACCTCCTCCCACTTGGCTCAATATTCCGTAAATATAACATCAACTTTCATTGCTACGCGGACGACACCCAGCTCTATATCTCCTCCCAACCCACTCCCACCCTCCCACCTCCCTCCCTCTGTGACTGTCTCCATGACATCAAAGACTGGTTCACCTCATCCCTCCTCAAACTAAATGGCAATAAAACCGAGTTAGCCCTCATTGGCACCAAAACCACACTCACCAAACAGCCCAGCTTCACACTCACCATCGACAACTCCTCGGTTTCCCCCTCCCCTCAGGTCAAGAGCCTGGGTGTCGTCCTCGACAGTACCCTCTCATTCCACACACAAATCAATAACACCATCCGGTCCGCCTACTTCCACCTCCGCAACATAAACCGCCTCCGCCCCTCACTCACCCCCAACAGCACTGCCATCCTGGTTCACTCTCTGGTCACCTCCCGTCTCGACTATTGCAACTCCCTTCTATTCGGTCTCCCCCACAAACTCCTCCATAAAATCCAGCTGGTCCAGAATGCTTCAGCCCGCATCATCACCAAAACCTCTGCCATCTCCCACATCACCCCCGTTCTTCACCAACTCCACTGGCTTCCCATCAAATACCGCATAGATTACAAAATCCTCATCAACACCTTCAATGCCATCCATAATCTTGCCCCCCCTTACCTGTCAGACCTCATCCATGTCAACACTCCCACCCGGTCACTCAGGTCTGCCTCCTCCACCAACCTCACTGTTCCCCCAGCCCGCCTGTCCACCATGGGGGGTAGAGCTTTCAGCCGCTCTGCCCCTCGCCTCTGGAACAGCCTCCCCCCCGACATCAGGAACATGGACAATTCAATTCAATTCAATTCAATTCATACTTTATTAAAGACACATCTTAAGAAGAGGTCCATAGTACCATTAAAAAACATTATACATATAAAATACACAATATAAAAGACAACAACCTATAATATAAAAGACAACAACAAAAAAGTAAAAAAAAAAACAACAGTGACACAATAAGACGACAGTGTCAGGCACAAGTGTATAGACATGACCGCCAGTGGTTCCACAACGTGGATGTGAACCTGACTGAGCTGAGTGCAGGATTTGTTAAGCAGGTGATGATGCTGTTTATAGAGTTAGATACTCTACACATACATTTGTACATCACCTTCCGTAGCACAGCAGCACAGGTTGGAACTCCAACACTAGCAAACAAATGACTGGCACTACAACTCCTTGGGACTCTAAGAAGCAGCCTCATGCAGTCATTATAAGCCACAGTGAGCCTCTGCATGCTTCTTTTCTTGTACTGACACCACAAGTGGCCAGTGTAAAGGGATGTACAATATGTTTTAAACAAAAAAATCTTAACATCCTCTGAGCACATGCTGAATTTGCGCAGTAGCATATTCGCTTGGGCATACATCCTTCTACACTGTCTATAAATGTCTCTGTCATCAGAGAGATCCTTACTCATAAAATGACCGAGGTATTTCACCTCGTCACACTTGGTGAGAACAGAGTCTGCCAGAAAGAAGTCAGGAAACGCTAACTTTCTATCTCCCCGGCTACGGACAATCAATTGGTCTTCTTTGTGTTGTATTTAATGTCGTATTCAGACCCGTACTGAGAACATGTCCTCAGCAGCTGCTGGAGACCAGCACTATATGGACTGAAAATAACAAGATCATCCGCATACATTAGGTGGTTGACAAGTACATCACCTATCATACAGCCTGTTCCACACTTATTCAGCTGCAGAGAAAGGTCCTCCATATAAAAGTTAAACAGGACCGGTGACAAAATCCCTCCCTGCCGAACCCCATTGGTAACATGGAATGGAGCAGATACAGAGCTTCCCCACTGAACTCTCATAGTCTGCTGTGCATACCAGTACACCAGAATTCTGACCAGGTAACCAGGAACACCTCTCACACTCAATTTTCTGAACAGCTTTTCGTGGTTAATACGGTCAAACGCTTTTGAGGCGTCAATAAAACACATAAAAATAGTGGAGTTTAGTTTCCTATATTTATCCACTATTTCCTTTAAGGCAAATATGCACAAATCAGTGCCATGATCTCGTTTAAAACCAAATTGGTTATCAGATGATAAAATATAGAGTTCCAATCTATTCAATAAAATTTTCTCCAAAATTTTTGATAAAATACTAGCCAAGGCAATAGGCCTATAGTTTTCTGAGCTATTAAGTTTACCCACTTTATCCTTGATGACAGGCACTAATAAAACAGATAAAATAGAATCAGGTAAAACGCCGTGTACTAGGAATCCAGTAAAACATATAGCAAGCAGGACATAAAGTTTTTTATCAGCAAATTTAAGATGCTCGGCACTGATTTTGTCTAAGCCACATGCCTTATTACAACTTAACCCCATAGCTGCTTCCTCTACTTCTTGAGGGGTAACGGTCACATTAGCATTATCTTCTATTTTGCCCAATTGAAACACATTACCTTTCAGGCAGTTAAACAACTCATGGTATTGCTTCTGCCATAGCTCACATATATTATCAGAGCCACTCACACCATCAATATCAGATGGGAGAGGCAGTTTACAATTATTCATGGCCCTGATTTCTTTCCAGAAATCATACACATTCTTGCTTTTCATTTTTTGAGCCAATGAGTCAGACCTCAACATATTCTCATGCTTTTTAATGTACCGAAGAGCATATTTAAAATTAGCATTAGTAAATTTCTTGTATTCAAATATTTCTCCATGCTTTGGTCTACCTGAATCAATCCATGATTTAAAAGCCCTACGAGCCTCAGCATGCAGCTCCTTAACATAATCGTTCCACCCTGGCTTACAACTGGACACCAATTTGGATTTAAATTTAGACCTACAAAAGGGCTTACTGGCCCCTTTGAGAGAGTCCACAATAGCATTATAAAAAGAAGACAGCTCATCACAGTGTTGCTGATTATTGCAATTAACATCATTACACATGACAGCATGTTTTGGCAGTACTACATTTCCCAGCAAGGTATGAGACCTGCCACAATAATTATCAAGTTCAGCCTTCGTCAAGTTGGACCAGTCTACTTTCCCAACATCAATGTTGTTGACCTCTGACAGCAGTAGTGGTAGATGGCCCACATTTAACCACATTGTGAATGGAATAGGATCAGTAGTAGCCAGATCATAGTTAATTTTCATGGCATCGATCGAGTCATGTGCATCAGCTGTGCACAAACAGTGATCCAACCAGGAAGTAGTGTGCCAAGCGTCACTTATATAGGTGAAGCTGTCATCTGGCATAAGTACCTTGCTGGAGAGGATCACACCACTATCTGAACAGTACTGCAGTAGATGCTTAGCAAATAATGAACTGGTATCCGAGACATCAGCATTCATATCTCCAACCACATATATACAGGTATATGGGCTATCTTGGATAATAGACATAATACTTGCCAGCCTGTTGAGATAATCATCTTCATTTTCATAACACTCGTAAGGTGTATAAACATTCAAAATTAAAAACCTCCTGCCATTAAGATTAAGCTCAAGACCAATAGCCCAATCAACATCTAATCTAACAACATTGGCCAGCTGATCAAATTTCTTTCTCCACAGAATAGCCACTCCACCTGGAATCCTCCCCCGGACTATTCTGGAGCTAAAATCAGTGGTGGATTCACCGGCCCCACTAAAATCTTTACTCAACGTGTTCAAACCTTCCAGATGTTGTTTTGCCAGAAATGTTTCTTGCAAACACAAAATGTCACTTTTCCCCAGAAGTTCATCCACAACAACGCGGCGTGATTTATCCGCTTCGCTTTGTCCAAGACGCAGCCCGCGCACATTGTAAGATGCAACACAAATAGACATAAAAACAGAAAGTTAATGTCACATTTACTTAGCAATTTGGCTGCTGCCATGTTCCAGCTCGCGAGCCACACTGTTGCTCCCCTGCAGAGCTGCGGGTGTGTGCGTGGAAGCTACACGCTGAAGGGCGTTGCCGCTGTCAGATGAGCCAGTGACGTGTAGTCTGGGTGTACGGGCCTCAAAATAACGGCGCACATAGACACCAGCCGGCCACAATTGCGGATTATACATATCAGAAACGGCATTGCATTCAGCAGTAATGTGGAAAGAGCTGTATCTGCTGCTAGCAGTTACAATCTTCCTACATGTCACAGATGTATTGTCCAATGTGTCAGTCAAGTAATTGCACAAAGTGTCTGCTTCCAGGTCGGGGGAGAATCTGGTGGCAAAAACACTCACCAACTTGGATGTAATCACTTGAATGTTGCTCGCAGTGCCAGTTCCAATGATTCCCGCATCCTTCGGTGCGCGTTTCTTTGCGTTGCGTGTTGTTTTGGCTGAACCGCTGCTTTTTGGGACTTTTTCTTCTGTCCATCCCGCACGACAACACTCCACAGCGGGGATCTCGATGGTGTTTGCCGGGGTGCCGTGTTTCGTTGTCTCAGACACCTGTTGCGCGGAGCCATCCGGTTCACGTGCCGCAGTTTGCACTGAGCCCTTGTTTTGCCCAAGAACCAAACCCGGTGCGCGTCCCCTCTCCAACACCGTCACTCGGCGATCCATGGCTGTTGCAGTCACCCCCAGGTCCTCGCTGACACTGGCCTGCGCCTCCAGCGCCCTCCTGAGAACCGCAACCTCTCGCCCCAGCCGCTCCACCCTGCTCAGCAGCGCAGAGGCGTCCATGCTGCCGAAGCCCACAGGTGGTAGCTCATCCAGAAAGTGGGAGACAAACCTTGGAATATTGTCGCCACATTCATTCAAAAGTCTCAGACATGCCTTTACGTTATTGACGTCCTTCTGGGGACCTTTATGCATAACGCAGTCGTTTTGGGGCAGACTTCAAACAAGAGCCGTTTGGACTCTTCAATCCATTCAGAGGAGAAATTGTTTACCACAAGCCACTCTTCCCACCTTTAAATCTCACCTCAAAACCCATCTATTTAGGCAGGCTTATGATTTATGATTTGGATTAGACTCTGCTGTCGATAATGTGTTAAATTTTTTATACTTGTTTTTTACTGTTGTAATTTGTATTTTTATTGTTGTATTCTTGCTCTGTCAGGCGACCTTGAGTGTCTTGAAAGGCGCCATACAAATAAAATGTATTATTATTATTAATATGAATGTTAAAATCACCAGAAATAAGGATGTAGTCATATTCAACAGTAATTTGGGATAACCGTTCGCTAAATTCAGCTATAAAACCTTTTCTGAACATGGATAAGCAGATTGAATAGCCAGAGCTAAGTACTCGAAAGTAGAGTATGAGCCCACATGATTGGTTTTACATGATAGAAAGTCTGAATATCAATCAATTAAAGTCGCATGATATAGCTAACTCGAACTTTGGAAGTTAATGAGCATTCCCCCAACAGTTTCCTGCAAATAAATAAAATGTAAATTTATTAATGGATAGCCCCTTGAGATGAATCATCTCGTTTTCGAGGGGGTCCAACAAAAAACATACAACACAATACAAAACAGTTACATACAACATACCGTATTTTCACGACCATACGGCGCACTGTGTGGAAAGGCGCACCCTCAGTTTTGTGTGTCATTTTTGGTTTTAAAACACACATACGGCGCACCGACCCAAAAGGCGCCGTCTACAGAGACGGAGCTGCACACACGCGTGCTGCAAAACACACACGCGCTGGAGAACACACACACACAACAGAGTGCTTATTTAAATAGAGCAGGAGCAAAACTTAGTTTGATATTTTATTTCACTTTTCACATCAATCAAACCCTTCAAAGGTTCATATTCTGTTTCTGCATTAAAGAATTTAAAAAAAAAACACCGGGTTGCTGCTGCACATAAACCTGTCTCAGCCACCAGCCCTTTTCATTTCACTCTGGCTGGAAAAGTCTGTTTAGGCAACGCTTTTCTTTTAAAAATCACCATAGTCGGCAGTTTCTGTCCATCAGCGTGGCAGGCAAGCACCAGAGTAAATAAACTTTTCATACCCCGTTGTGCTGCGGATCCCGACCACGCTCGACCGGGTCCCGGGTCCCGGTCCGCTCCCCCCGCGCTGGTCCCGCGTCCCGGCTCCCCGCGCTGGTCCCGCGTCCCGGGTCCCGGGTCCCGCGTCCCGGGTCCCGGGTCCCGCGTCCCGGGTCCCGCGTCCCGGCTCCCCGCGCTGGTCCCACTCACACACGCGCATGTCGGGGAGCCGGTACCGGGTTTGTAACCGACAGATATTGCTGAAAATTTCGGAGGGTGAAGCTGATCAGACCTGAGACAGACCCCAGAAATCTCTGCTCGTAAAGCGGCCAGGAACCAGGTCGATCGGACCGCTTTGGGAACCAGGAAGTCGGCTGCAGCAGCGCCCATCACCGACATGCAAAACACACGCGCGCTGCAGAACACACTCACACAAGTGTGCTTATTTAAAAATACAGCGGGAGCAAAACTTAGTTTGATTGTATTTTATTTCACTTTACACATCAAGCAAATCCTTAAAAGTCTTCACCTTCTGTTTACGCATTAATCAGCTCAGTGGATGGTCTCATTCACGTCGCAACTCACGGGGGCTTCACCCGCCCCCTTCTCCCTTTACCGTTCTCATGGTGGCCGGCCTTACATTACCGTAATTCAGCTAATAGACACGGCGCACCGTTTCTTAAGGCGCCCGGCACATTTAAAAAAAAATAAATAAAAAAATGTGCGCCTTATGGTCGCGAAAATACGGTACATAATACATAACACATAATACATAAGGCTCTCACACACAAACCTGCCCACACACCAGTCCCCAAGACCTACCACACCTGAAGAACACAGGTAAACACTGCATATAATGCAGTAATAGCAACAAGAACAACAATATTAATATTAATGGTAGTCATTGTCATCATCATTATGATACAATATATGAAGATATATATACATTATATATGAAATTAAAAAAAAATAAAAAAAATAAAATGAGAAGGCAATACCACTAGAAACAACTACATGGTTTCTTGAGGTTGGAATATAGAGAGTTTTTAAAGAGGTGTAATGAATTAAGTTTTCTTATGTTAATGGGTAAGTTGTTCCAGTCTGATGGGGCTTTGAACTTAAAAGCACGTCGGCCAATTTCTTTAAAGGTTAAAGGAACGAAAAAGAAGGGTTGCTGAGTGTTTCTGAGAGAATATGAGGATGTATATGGAATCAGGTATTGTTTTAAGTAAGAAGGATAACTAAAGTGGATACATTTGAATATGAGTTGGAGCCAGTGGTATTGTCTTCTTGAGCTGAGGGGTAACCAGTTTAATGAATGATACATGGAGCAGTGGTGAGTTCGATATGGGCACCATGAGACAAATCTACAGAGACTGTTGTAAATGACATTGAGAGGTTGAAGATGTGATTCATAAGTGTTCTGGTAAACAACATCAGCATAATCTAAAATGGGAAATAATAGTTGTGTGACAATTCTTTTCCGTGTTGGTAAAGTAAAACAGTTTATTGAACGGTAAAAGATTCCTAGGTTGCGATGTAACTTGGTTGTGATGGACTCAATATGATGTTTAAAAGAAAATAATGGGTCGATCCAGAGGCCGAGGTGTTTGAATGTGGTGACCTGCTCAAGGGGTGAGCCATCATTGAAAAGAATATTAAGATCTGGGTTATTTCCAAGGCCTAATCTGGTACCAAACAACATTGAACATGATTTCTTTTTGTTTAACAAAAGTTTATTTGATGCTAACCAATACTGAACAATAGAAAATTCATTTTGTAAGGATCTCTCAATTATTGATGTGTTATTACCGGATGTGTATATTACTGTGTCGTCTGCATATAAGTGTATTTTACAATGGGAACAAGTTTTTGGGAGGTCATTAATGAAAATGGAGAAAAGGAGTGGTCCAAGGGATGAACCTTGTGGCACTCCTTTCTCAACAATTGCATATTTGGATTGAATTCCATTAAGGCTGACACACTGACGTCTGTTATGAAGATAAGAGTTGAACCAAAGAAGAGAGTTTCTAGAGATGTTAGAGATAGAGATTATATCTAGATTTTATCTAGAAATAAGCATTTTAAACTGCTAGGGGGCTCATAATTTGAATCATGTTACGTTTGTTTTAACAGTGTCGTGCAATAACTTCAACAATGCAAACGGGTGACAGATTTCTTATTAAAATACAACGAATTACATGTAAAGAGTAAAAGACGGTCATATGACCCTCTGTAGTTTAGGTGGATAAAGGTCTCGGTCACATTTGAGTTAAAGAATCTATCCATGTGTTTCACTGGGTGTACCCCAGGGGTCTGTCTTGGGTCCTCTCCTCTTCATTATCCACCTCCTCCCACTTGGCACAATCCTCCGTCATCATGGGATCCATTTCCATTGCTACGCCGATGACACACAGGTCTACATCTCCTCCAAACACACCGCCGCCATCCATCCCACCTCCCTCATCACCTCCTTGAAGACATCCGGAGCTGGATAAGCAGGAACTTCCTGAAGCTGAACGGCAACAAAACTGACTACGTTTCTATGCAGTCAATAACCCTCTAACCGGAATATCAGCAAAATCCCGGTTTTGCATGGCCATGTAAACACCAATAACCCCTTTGAATAACCGGAATTTGCTCATATTCCAGTTTTTTAAAACCCGAATATGACCCCTGGGTTCCTCCTTTTCTAACCCGAATACTTGGTCATTTATAGCCTAACGGGATATCCCCATCAAAAGGAACAGGAATTTGTTTTCTGCGCATGTTCTTTTCACAAGGAATCTTGGTCTTTTGAGTCCAGGAAGTTTTTATAAACATGGTGAAACGCAAGGCACACGTCAAGCACTGAAAATCTGCAACAAAAACCACAAACAAAACACAAAACCAACAAAACCAATACGGAGCCGACCAAAACACGAGCAGCAATCAACCCAAATCACAGTCTGAGCTAAGCTACCGCTACCGCTACCTAACCCCAAAAACTACAGAGCGAGCATGCAGGTGAACAAGCCAGTATGTATGTCTATGTGTGTGTGTGTGTGTGTGTGTGTGCGTGTTTTGTGTGGCTGTGTATGTGTGTGTATGTGTATGTATACGTGTGTGTGTGAGTGGTTATATATGTGTGAATGTGTGTGTGTGTGTGTGTGTGTGTGTGTGTGTGTGTGTGTGTGTGTGTGTGTGTGTGTGTGTGTGTGTATGAGTGTGTATATGTATGTGTGGCTAAATGTAACTGTGTGTGTGTATGCATATGTGTGGCTATGTGTGTGTGTGTGTGTATGTGTGCATGCATGAATGTATGAATATGTATACGTGTACGTGAGTGTGTATATGTCTATGTGGCTATGTGTATGTATGTGGGTATGTGTGTGCGTGTGTGTGTGTGTGTGCGTGTGTGCGTGTGTGCGTGTGTAGCCCTCCAAGACCAGAGGGGCGCCCCGCCGCGGAGGCAGCGGGGGGGACCGGAGACGGGCCCGGAGAGAGGGAACCCCCCAACAGGGTGACACCCGCGCGGGCCCGACAACGGAGGGCCCCAGACCCAGGCATCCCATTCATTCATCCATTCACCTATCCGATATCTATAATAATAATAATAATAATAATAATAATAATATTAATATAATAATAATAATATTAATAACCATCTTTGTATGACATAATATTAATAAATTATTACATTTTGTTGTCCTGACAATGGAGGCCCAAATCCTCCATGGCAGGACCCTTCCATACCGCATTCTCACTGACACAGCACGCACCGTTTCAATTACACACAAAACTGAGGGTGCGCCTTTCCACACTGTGCGCCGAATGGTCGTGAAAATACGGTATATTGAGCTAAATCTAATCTAAACACCAACAGTGACAAAAATACTGTGTACTTATCCGTTTTTAGAAGAGCCAGGGAGTGGTGTCCGGGTTGCGGTACAATTGACCGTTCACGTACAGTTTGTCCACGGTGATAATCGCCCATGCCCCCATGCATTCGGGATTTTAATACCTGACCTTTGTACAAAATCCATATTGGACGTAATTTCAGTATTGATATTCAAACTAACTGGCTCCTGGCTGGCTCGCCAATTCCGTAACCCTTGTCACAAAGTAGCAACAGAGCACAGGTACATTTTGTTTCCCAGGTTAACAACGAGCTCTCAGAAACAACAAGAACATCTTTTAAGTTTAAGTGCAACAAAGAAAAGACAAAAACGAAATGTTCAGTTTAATACAATTAAACTTTAAAACAAGGATCTTTTTAAATGCTGCTTTTGCAGACATTTCATTTCCCTTGGTGTTTTTCCAAAGACAGTTCTAGTCTTTTGTCACGCACGTAAAGGGAATAACATAATCACAGACCTGCAGCAGAGAAAACCACTGGAACATGTGGTTATTTTTAAAAGATGGTCTGATGTTGTAAATTTATTTCCGTATTAGTCCAGGATGGAAACATGTTGACTTTATTCCATCTTCTGGGTGTTTTTATGTTAAAGATGAGCTGATTGTTCCTCCAAAACGTCTCAAAGGGGTTCAGCAGGTGTCACGTTCAAACAAGCAGAAGTTTCTGTTTCTGAGAAAATAAATCACAACCAAGAAAGCTTTGCTCTTTTTTGAAATTATTATTATTTTATTGGAAACCAAATCTATCATTCTTTTAAATCAAATCCACCTCAAGGGTCAACTGAAATTTAACAAAAGTAAATCTTCAACAGAAACACCTTTGCATGTTCACTTTTAAACAAGTCAGGGTTGTTTCCTGTAACTTTGACTTGTCATATATTTCAGGAAACAAAGACACTTCAGGTGTCACTTTCAAGATGGATTTACTGGTTAAGTTGCCCAGAAACAGGAAGTTCCACCTTCAGAAACAGGAAGGTCCACCTTCACAAACAGGAAGTTCCTTCTTCACATACAGACCTGCAGCAGAGAGAAGCATCGTTTCATCCAGCAGAGACAGAATGACGCCACGACTGCAGCTCCTCATCACTTTACTGCTTCACCTTGAAGGTAAAGATAAACTCTGACTCATGTTTTAGGGTTTAATTTGATTTAAAAAGACTGTAAAAACCACTCTGAAGTTGTCATGTACCATTGAAAGTTACTGTTTCACTAAATGTGTTTTGTTTAATAAAACTCACCTCTGTTACAATCAGACCACTTAAAGACGATGTTACATAATTCTGAATGATTCACCAGAGATTATGTGTGTTGAAGTCTCTTCTCTGTGCTGACAAACCTAAATATGGAGCTTAAATATGTTTCTTAAGTCAGGTTGATGTGTGAAGTGTAAAACTTTTTCTCTGCAGCAGGAATCTGTGACGTAATCTATCGCCTTGGAATACCTGGAAGTGACACCGTTTTACCGACTAGCGTTGGTTTATCATCCAACCAATGTTCTGATGTTAAATGGACTCACCGAAACCTTCGAAGAGTAGACAAACACGTCAAGGATATTTATGGAGATATTAGGAAGACGGCACCTGGAGCTGACAGGATGAGTTTGAGCAGTGACTGCTCTCTGACCATCAAAAACATCACCGCTGAAGATACTGATTGTTACAGGTGTTGGATTGGAGATGAATACTGTTCCAAATATTGGTGTCTGAATGTTTTAACAGGTGAGTGTTTTGACTTAATAACATCCAGGCTGTCACTTTAAATCCTCCTCATCAACTCTGAGTGAAACGCTGTTAAAAGCTTGTGTGGATTTGTCAGCGACGTGAACGTCTGGTCTGTTTGGGATTTTCCGGGGAACTGGACCACAAACACCTGACGTTTATATACACGTTTAAATATTTGATTTTCCATCAGACAATCACTCAGTAAAACTGGATCAGTAAAATTTACTTTTCTAACTTTTCTGAGTATTTTCCTCTGCAGGAGGAATCAATGATGAAGTCGTTCTCCATCACAGAGCTGGAGATGACGTTGTTTTACAGTCTAACGTTGATTCTTCATCCGGCCACTGTCCTAACCTTGACTGGGTTTACAGCAACTTTACAAAAATACACATCAAGGTTGATGGTGGAGATATTAGGAAGATGTCACCTGGAGCTGACAGGATGAATTTGAGCAGTGACTGCTCTCTGATCATCAACAACATCACTGCTGAAGATGCTGGTCAATACAACCGTTGGATTATAAATACTGTTGGTTCCTACACACGTGTGCATCTGAATGTTTTAACAGGTGAGTGTTTTGACTTAATAACATCCAGACTGTCAGTTTGAATCCTCCTCATCAACTCTGAGTGAAACGCTGTTAAAAGCTTGTGTGGATTTGTCAGCGACATGAACGTCTGGTCTGTTTGGGATCCTCCTCAACATGATGGATCCTCTCAGAGGAACTGGACCACAAACACCTGACATTTATTTACACGTTTAAATATTTGATGTTTCCATCAGACAATCACTCAGTAAAACTGGATCAGTAAAATGAAGAGTTTCTCATATTCAAGTGGCTGAAATAACAGTTATTTGTTTTTCTTCCAGTCTCTCCATCTCCAACAGATGTGGATCCAGGAAGGGATGGAGATGTGACATTACGCTGTTCTCTGGTGAGAAACTTGCGTTCGTTCGGTCCCTGTGAGCAGAACAGCATCATCTGGGTGGATGAGACAGGAACTGTGCTGCTTGGTGAAGGTGATGGGTTTGTGTCTGGAGGACAGAACAACTGTGTTTCTGATCTGATGGTGAAACAGAGACGCTCCAAGAGAAGATTCACCTGCCAGGTTGTTGAAGGAGACAGAGTGAAGATAGATGCTGAATACACGCTGGACTTTACAGGTAAGACCCTGAAATCATGAAGACAAGGAAATAAAGGAGAGAAGAGCAAAACATCATCTAATCTGTTTGTTATAATCACAATTAACCTCATACATTTAAAATTAATTTAGACAATTGTTCATATTTCTGCTCTTCATCACTTTACTGCTTCACTTTGAAGGTAAAGATCAACTCTGACTCATGTTTTAGGGTTTAAAGGTATTCTCCCTGATGTGGAAGAGCTAGCAAGAATTTTGAAAGAGGCACCTCTAAGCCATCGGCCCGAATGATACGGATTGGTCCAGGTCCAGGAAGGGAAAGAACCAATCAGATGCCTTCATTTTAAACCACGCCCCCCCTGCCCTGTCCCATGCGCGCACTCGCTTCCAGCCCCCCCCGTGTTCACTTCCCACGGGTCCTCCTGGGCTCACAGTGTCCCAGTGTAACCCCCCTCCCTCCCCTCTGCCACGGAGCCCAGTAGTTATTTCCAGAGCGGGTCGGTCCCGCTGTGTGTGTGAGAGCGGGGAGCAGAGCCGTTAGTCCGCTGCTGCTGCTGCTGCTGCAGGACTCTCTGCCCAGCAGCAGCCCGCGGGGACACGTGAACAGCATGCCGTGAAGAGCCGCAGCAGCTCCGGCTCGGAAGCTGTATGGGGGTCCGTGGGGATGTAGGCGTCTCCATCACGGCGAGAGCGGAGAGCACCGGTGCGGCTGGCGGAGCGCTGCGGTGCTGTGCAGGCTCTGTTGCCACAGCTACGCCGTAGGGTACGCCGTAGCCTACGCCGTAGGGTACGGCGTAGCCTACGGCGTAGCCTACGGCGTAGCCTACGGCGTAGCTGTGGCTCTAGAGCCTGCACGGCAACGCAGCGCTCCGCCAGTCGCACCGGCACTCGCCAGGATGGAGACGCCGATGGGCAGGATGCACGTTTGGGTGGGCACAGCCCCCCCCCCCCCCCCCCCCCTAAAACCGGCCTCGCTTACAGGTGAATGAGACATGGGGTAGTTTTGCTGTAAATGTGCTGTCCAAAATGTTTAATAATCGTATGCACGTTCGTGTTTGTGGGGGCGTGGCTTGGGACGGAGCGCTCGTGGGTGGGGGCGGGGCTTAGAGGAGGCGCCACTTTCAAATCTTGCTAGCTCTAGGAAGTTGCATAGAATAACTTTAATTTGATTTAAAGACTGTAAAAACCACTCTGAAGTGGTCGTATACCGTTGAAAGTTGCTGTTTCACTAAATGTGTTTTGTTTAATACAACTCACCTCTGTTAAAATAAGACCACTTAAAGACAATGTGGCGGCATTTCTATTGTCTTCCTGCCGCCTTCCTAATTCAGAGGAGACCTGCGGTCTTGACGCGCTCCAATAAAACAATCTCTGCCTGGCTTGTATCAAACAGAGATTTATTACATTCTCGGTCGTGCAGTGTCCACAACAAAACATAAGTAAACTTAGGCCTATAGTGTAGCTTGTAAATGGAAATAAAGAGAGCGGTCCAAAAACAATACGGCTCTCCCCTGTCACATCAGCTGTCCCTCACTCCTCTAAAGAGATGGGAATTGATAAGATTTTTCCGATTCCGATTCCATTTTCGATTCTGCTTAACGATTCGATTCTTTATCGATTCTCTTATCGATTCTCATTTGGAAAAAAGGAGAACAAACAATTTTAGTATCAACTTTGTGTTATATCTTTGAACAAAAAAATATAAGTGAGGTCTTAAGACGCCCCCAGCCTTGGACTCCTCGTTGGTGTGCCATGGGGTCCCCACAAAATCATTTGTAATATAAAATGTGTATTTAATATAAAATAATAATAAAATAAATATTCTTCTGTAGAAATTAACTAAATACAACAAATTATTTTGTAGCAATTACACAAGAATGTCCAGTAACATGTTCAACACCACAAACCTAGTCACTGATAACATTCATCTATTCTGGCCTGATTCTCTTCCTTGCCTTGATGAAAGGAGAAGCTAGCGGTAGATGCTCTTTAACTTCTCCATAGATGAGCTGACGAGCTGCAGCTGTGTCAGGAGCGCCCGGCACGTCCGCGTGGCAGAGAGCGCAGCTCTTCTAAAGCATGAATTATGGTTCCGCGTTAAATCGACGCAGAGCCTACGGCGTAGGGTACGCGGCGAAGCGCCGTACAGTGCGTGTCGCCGCGTAACCTACGCCGTAGGCTCTGCGTTGGTGTAACGCGGAACCATAAATCACCCTTACCACACGCCGGCTGACTCCGTGCTCCCAGTGCATCAGCCGGCGAGTCCTAACAGTTTCCCCCTTTTGTTGAAATGTCCACATTGCAAGTATTGTCGCCCTGTTGTCATCCTTTTTGGTAAAATGTAACCAAACTTTCGAGCTTTTATGCTGCTTTGTCCCCGTTTGTCCCGTCATTCGCGCCCACTGGAATTGATAAGGGAATCGTTTGCAAAAAAGGCAAATGATTCCAAGGAATTGAAACACTGGGAGCCGGTTCTCAACAAAACCCGGTTCTCGATTCCCATCCCTACTCCTCTATATGTCATTTCCTGGGAGGACGATCTCATCATATAAACATTTACAATTAAACGAAAATATAAACATAGAGCCATTAATTATTTCACTGTCCATAACCTACAGTATTATTAAAAATAATATTCAAACAAAATAGGCAGAAATGGCTCTAATAGACAATGTTACATAACTGAATGTTTCCCCAGAGATTATGTGTGTTAAAGTCTTTTCTCTGTGCTGACAAACCTAAATATGTAGCTTAAATATGTTTCTTGAGCCAGGTTGATGTGTGAAGTGTAAAACTTTTTCTCAGAGTGTTTTTCTCTGCAGCAGGAAACAGTGGTGAAATCGTTCACAGAGCTGGAGATGACATCGTTTTACCGTCTCACGTTGGTTCATCATCCAACCAATGTTCTCATGCTGAATGGATACATTACAAAGATCTAAATGCAAACAGACATGTCAAGGTTCTTAATGGAACTATTGTGAAGACGGCACCTGGAGCTGAGAGGATGAGTTTGAGCAGTAACTGCTCTCTGATCATTAACAACATCACTGCTGAAGATGTTGGTTATTACATCAATGGGATTAGAAATACTGTTTCTTACTCCTACACATCTGTGTATCTGAGTGTTTTAACAGGTGAGTGTTTTGACTTAATAACATCCAGACTGTCAGTTTAAATCCTCCTCATCAACTCTGAGTGAAAAGTTGTTGTAGCACGGCGAGTGCTACGGGGGCCCGACAGACAGGACAGAGAGGACACGAGGTTTCAGTGCAGAACTCTTTAATCAATCTTCTTCAGCCAAGACACACGTGCGCAGCAGAACCTTCACAAGGAGACGAGACCTCTTGCTGCTGTGCAGCCATGCCTTATGAAGGCAGGCAGGGTGGAGAGGTTGATTGGGGCCACCTGTGCCCTAATCAACCTTAGTGGCTGCTGCACCTCCACCCTGCCACACACCCCCATCGCCAACCTCAGGCCGGGGTCCATCCGGCCGAGCCAACTCCCTCCCCGCCCCCCTCGGAGCGGGAGAGGAAGCCAGGAACCGCAGACTGCGCCTTCTTGGTTCGGCCGGCTGCCGAGGCCGGTCGGGGGGTCGTCCTCGGTGACGGGCCGACCACAGAAACTGGTCGGGGGGTCGTCCTCGGCGTTGGGCCGACCACTCTCAGGACCGGGCCCAGGGTGGCCTCAGGCCAGACGGCATCCGCGGCCGGGGTGCGTCCAGGACCACCCTCTCCCCGATGCAGCACTGCTCCGGTCGCTGGTCCGCCTCCGTGACAAACCTCAGGTGTGGCGCCGGGGTGGGTCACGCCGCGGGTTCCGCCGTCGCCACTTCTGGAGCCCTCGCCCGGTGGCCTGCAGCCTCTGCCTCCCGGCCTGTCGGCTGCAGCGCCACCAGCACTGCCGCGGCGTACCTCAGGTGTGGCGCCGGGGTGGGTCGCTCAGCGGGTCCCGCCGCCTCGGGAGCCGTCGCTTGGCAGCCCGCAGATTCTGCCTCCCGGCCTGTCTGCTGCAGCGCCACCAGCTCCTCCCGCGCTGCCGCGGCGAACCTCAGGCGTGGCGCCGGGGTGGGTCGCTCCACGGGTCCCACCGCCTCGGGAGCCGTCGCTTGGCGGCCCGCAGCTTCTGCCTCCCGGCCTGTCGGCTGCGGCGCCACCAGCGCTTCCAGCGCCGCGAGCTACTGCTCGCCCTGGCCCTGGAGCAGGGCTGCCAGGTCCGCCAGGGCATGGGCCAGCGCTTCCAGGGCCCGCTCCGTGCCTCCCTCCTCCATCCTGTCGGGCCCCACGTTGGGCGCCAGTGTAGCAGGGCGAGTGCTACGGGGGCCCGACCGACAGGACAGAGAGGACACAGAGTTTCAGTGCAGAATCACTTTATTTCACCAGATAACAACACCCGTGCTTCAGCTCCAGCACAGCGGACACCGGGATCTGGTTAGAAAGTATTTTATTTCTACAGTAAACATCGGCCGTCTCTTTGTAGAGGCACCCGTGCATCAGCACCGTCAGCAGAGCTGCACCTCCGCTCTGCTCTGCTTCCGTCCTCTCCCGTCTCCAGGGCCCACACACTACTGAAATACACAGAGTGATTAGACACACCTGTGCACCATCAGCTGTTCCAGCCGCGTCACCTGTGCGCCACTCCCCCACACTCCCTCTCTCCCCTTCAGACCCTGCCCCAATCCTGCACTCTGCCACAGTTGTTAAAAGCTTGTGTGGATTTGTCAGGGACATGAACGTCTGGTCTGTTTGGGATCGTCCTCAACATGATGGATCCTCTCAGAGGAACTGGACCACAAACACCTGACGTTTATTTACACTTTAAATATTTGATGTTTCCATCTGAGGAGTTTCTCATATTCAAGTGGCTAAAATAACAGTTTTTTATCTTCTTCCAGTCTCTCCATCTCCACCAGATGTGGATCCAGAAAGGGATGGAAACGTGACATTACACTGTTCTCTGGTGAGAGACATTGATTTGGGTCCCTGTGAGCAGAACAGCATCATGTGGGTGGATGAGACAGGAACTGTGCTGCTTGGTGAAGGTGATGGGTTTGTGTCTGGAGGACAGAACAACTGTGTTTCTGATCTGATGGTGAAACATCAGAGACGCTCCAAGAGAAGATTCACCTGCCAGGTTGTTGAAGGAGACAGAGTGAAGATAGATGCTGAATACACAATGGATTTTACAGGTAAGACCCTGAAATCATGAAGACAAGCAAACTAGGTGAACTGAAATAGTAAATGAAAATGAAATAAACACTTGTTAAAGTCCAATGTTGCTTTTCTGAGTTGACAAACCTAAATATCTGAATAAAATATCTTATTTGGTGTGATGAGTTTAAAACGTTGTGTTTTTCTCTGCAGCAGGAACCGGTGTGAGAACAATCATTCTCTACCACAGGGTTGGCGATAACGTAGCTTTACAGAATAACGTTGACTTATCGTCTTCCACCTGCTCCGATATTAAGTGGATTTACAGCAGAGACACAAGTTCAGCGTCTCATGAGGAGTTTGGTTCTGGAGGAGCTGAGAAGACGTGGCCTGGAGCTGGCAGGATGGACAGGAACTGCTCCCTGGTCATCACCAACATCACCGCTGGAGACGCTGGTCTCTACGAGAGCCGGCTGAGGGACAAGTACAACACCGTTGTGTATCTCAGTGTTTTAACAAGTGAGTATTTGGACTGTGTGGGAAACAGTGCAACCAAAAACATCCAACCTTTACTGGGTTTTTCCGTCCCAGGAAGGGTTTCCCTCTTTGGATCCTGCCTTTGAACGCGACAGAGAAAAAAACAGTCATCATTACTTTCCGTCAAACATTTTTTGCTTCTGTCTTCACTTCGACTTCCTAATCAATCATAGCACACGTTTTTGGTGTTCCTATCAGACAATGGCCACGGTTACATGATGTTTTTTTAATTCGGAATTACAACCTGATCTCATAAAAATCTGTGAAATGCCCACAACATCTCACCACTATTTTCCGTGGTATATACACGGAAAATGGTATAATTCCGTGTGAGCACCACGGATATAGTACTATGCGAAGTCAATGGGATCCGTGGTTGTGATATATACACGGATTATGACATTATTATTATTTATATATTATTCTTTGTTATAGTGGCTAAATTATGAGTTTTTGTCACGCAAGATACTGTTTGTTACTGTCAGTTTGTAAAAGCATGTTTTTAACACGGTTTTAGCAGTGTTTTATTGAGGTTTTAATGGGAGCACCACGGATATGGTACCATGCGAAGTCAATGGGATACGTCACCCGATTTGACTGCTGTCATAGCATTGAACGAATGACAAAACGATAACAATCATCCCATAGATATGGGCCAGTAGGGCCCTACTCTACCTACTAGTAGGCGCAGGAGGCTGTTATCGCCCCTTTCTATGGCTAACCCCATGTTATTAATGCTCAGTAGGCACAGAAGTTTTGTTATGAAGCTCACACCTCACCTCCCTTTTTTATGTATTGAGCTAGAACTTTTAAAACCTGAACAATAGAATTCCACGTAAAATGCCGTCCATTGCCGTGCTATTCTTGTGCTTTTAGATCTAACGGCAGCTTTTGACACAGTGGACCATAACATTTTAATTTCTCGCTTGGAGCAGTGGGTGGGCATCAGGGGCGTAGCACTGGAATGGTTCAGGTCATACTTGGCAGACCGAACCTTCTGTGTCAGCCTTGGCGACTCTGTGTCCTCCTCCGCTCCTCTCTCTTGAGGGGTTCCGCAGGGCTCGGTCCTCGGCCCTCTCTTGTTCTCCCTGTATCTGCTCCCGCTTGGCTCCATACTTAGGAAGCATGGGATTTTTTATCATTTTTATGCAGATGACAGTCAGATTTATGTCTCACTTAAAAAGAAAGACAATTACTCAGTTACTGCCCTACTTAAGTGTCTTGACGACATAAAGGCCTGGATGTCTCTGAACTTTTTAAACTTCAATGAGAAAAAGACTGAAGTGATGGTTTTTGGTGGCACCACTGGAACACCCATTCCAGATCTGGGGCCCTTGGCCCAGCATGTAAAGCCAACCATCACCAACCTAGGGGTCAAAGTGGATGCAGCTCTAAAGCTTGACAGCCAGATCAGGGCGGTTGTCAAGTCTAGTTTTTATCACTTGCGGCAGCTGGCTAAAATAAAGCCAATTCTTTCAAGACGGCAGCTTGAAACAGTAATACATGCCTTTGTCACCACTAGACTGGACTACTGCAACGCCCTTTATGTGTGGGTTAGTGCTTCTTCCATCTCCCGTCTTCAGATGGTCCAAAATGCTGCAGCACGCCTTTTAACCGGCACTCGCAAATTTGAGCACATTTCCCCCATTTCCCCCATTTTAGCTTCCCTCCACTGGCTGCCCATACAGTCCCGGATTCATTTTAAAATTCTTTTATTTGCTTTTAAATCCTTGAATGGTCTTGCCCCGCCGTACCTCTCTGAGCTCCTACACCCTTATTCCCCCAGTCGCTCTCTCAGGTCAGCTGATCAGCTGCTCCTGAGAGAGCCTAAAACTAATAGAAAGCTCAGAGGGGACCGCGCCTTCGCTGTTGCAGCTCCAAAACTATGGAACAACCTGCCTCAGCAAATCAAACAGGCCTCCTCTCTGTCTGTTTTTAAATCTCTTCTTAAAACCCACCTTTTCTCCTTGGCATTTAACACCTAGCAATACAGTTGTGCTTATTTTATCCTTTTTAGTATTTTATTCTTTTATCTTATATTTTATCCTTTTTATTGACTTAACTTATCATGATTGTTTTATTTATGTGCCCTGTGTCATATGGTGTGCTGTCTTTTATTTGCCTGTCCAGCACTTTGGACCATGTTGGTGTTTTTAAAGTGCTTTATAAATAAAGTTGTATTGTATTGTATTGTATTAAAAACAATACTTTTTGGAACATAGTGTAACGACCACAGATAAGATAAGGCCCTGCCCGCCTGGGCAACACATCAGCATTTGGCCGACTGGTTAGTGCAGTTGACTGTGGTCTGGGAGACTGTGGTTTGAGACACGCTCTGGGCACGACTTGTTCACCACAATATTTTCCTCATTGTGTTATGGTTTTCTTTTAATATCTTTAACATTTCTAAACACAAAAACACTAAAGTGTCCTTGATAATTCAATAACACAATAGATTCATGTTAAGGACATCCGTTTTAATTAGGTCTCCTTCGATTATGACATGTTATTAATGCTCAGTAGGCACAGGAGGTTTGTTATGTATTGTTATAGGTTTGCCTATGAGGCCTATTTCGTGTCTTTTTTGCATAGGTCACTAACGCTTTGAGCTAGGAGGCTGAAATTCTAGACTCTGTATCAGGAGGTGACTCTCATCCACTGTGCCGAGGTCCAGACCAGTGCGACCTTCGGAAGTGCCAAAGGTCACTGTGTGTGGTGCCTTTTTCGTGCCTTTTTCTAGCCTTTTAACATTTTAACTAACGTCTGTCTGTTCAGGGGATGCCCCCAAACAACATATAAAAAATTCAGACTTCTATGACTTCTGCAACAGTGTTTCCTCCAAAACGTCCTGGCTAGTTAGGAGGGTGTAGAAACGTATAGGTCTGAGAGCCTTCTGACTAATGGAACAGGGCCTATTTTGTGTCTTTTTTTTGCATAGTTCACTAATGCTTTTAGCTAGGAGGCTGAATTTTTTATACGTTGTTTGGGGGCATCCCCTGAACAGACAGACGTTAGTTTGGTGCAGATCAGACCTGTACTTTTTGATCGGCGGAGCTCTGAAACTTCACCTTTTCCAACATTTGAACGGACGCCGTTGCCACAACATTTGACCAAACCAAGTAAAACTTGACCTGTGGCCTCCATATGGGGCCTAGATGGGCTTGCCAAGTCTCAACTCTGTGAACTCTCTGCAATGCCAACTAGCTCTGTGGAAGTCGTACAGCCACGGGACCAAAAGATCCTAGCAAAGGGTCTTCTGCATTGAAACATAGTCAGAGATCTGCCTCCCAGCTCAAAGCGCTAATGAATTATTCAAAAAACACACAAAAACATTAAACATTAACTTTAAAACCTAAATAAAACACTGCTAAAACAGCTTTAAAAACATGCTTTTACAAACTGACAGTAACAAACAGTACCTTGTGCGTCAAAAACGTATAACTTAGCCACTATAGTAAAGAATAATATATACATAATAATAATGTAACAATCTGCGTATATATCACAACCACGGATCCCATTGACTTAGCATAGTACTATATGCGTGGTGCTCCCATTAAAACCTCAATAAAACAATGCTAAAACAGCGTTAAAAACATGCTTTTACAAACTTACAGTAACAAACAGTACCTTGCGCGACAAAAACTCATAATTTAGCCAAAATAACAAAGAATAATATATAAATAATAATAATGTAATAATCTGTGTATATATCACGACCACGGATCCAATTGACTTTGCATGGTACAATATTCGTGGTGCTAACACGGAATTATACCATTTTCCGTGTTGGTACCACGGAAAATAGTGCTGAGAGATCGTGGTCATTTCACGGATTTTAGTGAGATCAGATTTCGGAATTAATTATTCCGAATTAAATCATTCCGAATTTTCCTTCAAGTTTACATGGAAATATTAATACCGAATTGAGCTTTACATAGAAAACATTTTTGATGGTCTTTCTCCAATTCCTCTTAAGGTCTGGGGGTTGAGAAGGTTCTGATTGGATAGGGGGGCGGACCGGAAGTTACGCCCACCGGAAGAAAAACGAAATTAGCCACTACAACTTTGAAAAGCTCACAATTTTGACGTTTCCTTCCATCTATTCTTTAATTATTTCCAGGTCCTCCAAGCTATTTATTAGATAAATGGTCTCTGCTCTTGACCACCGTTTACTGCATGCTGCCATCTTGAAACTTTGTTTGGAAAACCAGCCCAGAATTAATTTAAAGCGGAATGAGTGTATACATTTTTAATTTTTTTTATTTAATTTTTTTATTATTTTTTTTTTAATTCAATTTCATATTTTATTTTATTTTATTGTTTGTTTATGTATTTATTTATTTTTTGAATGAGTGTATACAGTACATGATCTGAATTGATGAATTCTTTCATTTGGATTTGAAATCGGAATAAACCAGCCACTTCGGAATTAAGTTTAATTCAGAATGGCCATTTTATGGAATTAGGTGTTTACATGGTCATTTTTACTCTAATTTAATTTTAGTTCTGAATTTAAGAGGAATAAAACTTATCATGCAAACGCAGCTTGCAAAGCTAAAACAGTAAGATGAAGAATAGTTCCTCACGTTAGAAAGACGTTTAAGGTTTTTGAGTGAAACTACAGTGTTTTGTCTCCTTCCAGTCTCTCCATCTCCACCAGATGTGGATCCAGGAAGGGATGGAGACGTGACATTACACTGTTCTCTGATGAGATACAGTGGTTTGGGTCCCTGTGAGAAGAACAGCATCATGTGGGTGGATGAGACAGGAACTGTGCTGCTTGGAGAAGGTGATGGGTTTGTGTCTGGAGGACAGAACAACTGTGTTTCTGATCTGATGGTGAAACATCAGAGAGGCTCCAAGAGAAGATTCACCTGCCAGTTTGTTGAAGGAAACAGAGTGAAGATAGATGCTGAATACACGCTGGACTTTACAGGTAAGACACTCTGAAATCATAAACACAAGGAAATAAAGGAGAGAAGAGCAAAACATCATCTAAACTGTTTGTTATAATCACAATTAACCTCATACATTTAAAATTAATTTAGACAATTGTTCATATTTCTGCTCTTCATCACTTTACTGCTTCACTTTGAAGGTAAAGATTAACTCTGACTTATGTTTTAGGGTTGAATTTAAAGACTGTAAAAACCACTCTGAAGTTGCTGTGTACCGTTGAACGTTGCCGTTTCACTAAATGTGTTTTGTTTAATAAAACTCACATCTGTTACAATAAGACCACATAGACAATGTGGCGGCATTTCTATTGTCTTACAGCTGTTGTGCAACAAGTAGTTGCGCTGTTCAGTTATCAAGATGTATTAATAATTTTATTCAACAATTATTAATTATTAATAAGGTAGATTACTTATCAGATTGAATTATCAAAATGACTTAATTCTTGCAGGGGCACCACCTGGGCCTTAACCAGGAAAATGATAACTGTAGTAGCAAATCTGTAGGGTCCGACCCAAAACCTGAGGTGAACCCGAGTAGCCAGCCACAAACAGGCAGGAGACCAGGCGATTTAAATAAAGAGCCAGATGGCTGTTTATTAAGGTGAAGGGGAAAAAACGGACTCAGGGGTTGATCCGGAGGGGAAGGCAGAGGAAACGGGGGAGCGATGGTTGGGGGTCCAGGAGACAAGGGTCAGTCATTAGTTGGCAGCAGGGGGGGGGTGTCACAGAGATCCACGAAAATGGCTGCGAGGGGAGCACAGGCGTCAAGGAGGGTTCCAGGGAGGCAACGTAGACACAGGAGCAAAAAAAAGCCTTGGGACGAAAAAACAAAGAGGGATTCATGTAAGCACGGCACAAAGGTTCAACCTGGAGGGCTGAAAAAAATAGAGAACGTTTCCCGAAGGGCCAGATTTAGTTACCGCATGGGTTCAGTACAATCAAGCACTGAGTGAAGGTCCAGGTCTCCTTTTAAGCCTGGGCTGGCGATTAGTGGCAGCTGGGGTAGATGGCAGATCAGCAGCACCTGTGCTGCTGGCTCTCCCAGCCAGAGGAGGAAGACTCCTAACAGGACCCCCCTTCCTACGGGAGACACTGGGCGACTGTCCGATGGCATCCGGGTGGGCTCGGTAGAAGTCCTTCAGGAGGGCTGGGTCCGCCAGGTACGAGCGAGGGACCCAGGTGCGGTGCTCTGGGCCATACACTACCCAGTCCACCAGGTATTGATAGCCCCGGCCCCGACGGACAGCAAGGAGCTCCTTAAAATCCCAGACCAGGACTTGTGGTGGGGGTGGAGGCGGAGCTGGGGCAGAGAGAACGCTGGAGACTACGGGTTTGAGACGTGACACATGAAACACGGGGTGAAATCTTCCGGGAGGTGGCAAGTCCTGGGCCAACAAGTACACCTCTTGACCCGGCCTGTAGTCAGGTGCTGGCCTCCTCCGTCGATCGGCAGTCCGCCGAGACCACTCGTTGGCCCGTAGCATGGCCCCTTAGTGAATAGGCCCTTCAGGGTCCCAAACGCCGACTCTGCCTCAGGGGTCCAGCAAAAAGTACGAAGGGTGGAGGTGAGTGCAGTGAGAGGGGCGGCGACCCGATTGAACCCTGGGATAAGCAGTCTATAAAAATTGGCAAACCCCAGGAAGCGTCGGAGTTGGGTCTTGTCAGTGGGGGTAGGCCAGTCTTCCACTGCCCGGATCTTCTTGGGATCAGCACAAACGTGACCCTTCTCTACAACATGGCCCAGAAATTCCACTGAGGTGGAGTGAAACACACTCCTCTCAGCCTTAACAAACAGGCGATTCTCCAAAAGCCTTTGGAGGACGAGGCGGACATGTTGTTGGTGCTCCTCCTCAGTCCTGGAGAACACCAGGCTGTCATCCAGGTAGGCCACCACAAAAATGTTCAACATATCCCGGAGGACTTCGTTCATCAATGCCTGGAAGACGGCTGGGGCATTCGTCAGGCCGAAAGGCATAACGAGATATTCGAAGTGGCCCAGGTGGGTATTGAAACTGTCTTCCACTTGTCTCCTTCCCGAATGGGCACTAGGTGGTAGGCGTTGCGGAGGACAAATTTGGTGAAAACAGAGGCGTGGGTCAGGGGTTCAAACATGGAACTTAAGAGGGGGAGTGGATACCTGTTCTTTACTGTAATGTTGTTTAGCTGCCGATAATCTATGCAGAGCCTCAGGCTGCCATCATTCTTCGCCACAAAGAAGAAGCCTGCGCCTACCGCAGAGGATGATGGCCTTATGATGCCTGAGGCGAGGGACTCGGTGATATAATTGCGCATAGTCTCCTTCTCAGGGACAGAAAGGTTATACAGCCGACCAACCGGAAGAGCTGCCCCCGGAAGGAGATCTATGGAGCAATCATAAGGGCGGTGAGGGGGGAGTGAAAGGGTCTGACTTTTAATAAACACGGAAGCTATGTCTTGATAGACAGAGGGGACACCAGAAAGGTCTGGAGGAGAGACCGTTCGCCGAGGGCTACTGGACGGAGAGCGGGCAGAGCAAAGGCAGTTGGCGTGGCAAGCAATGCTCCAGCCCAAAATCCGTCCAGCCAACCACGATATGTGGGGATCATGTCTCTCCAACCAGGGCATACCTAACACCAGGGGAGCAGTGGGAGCGTGTAACACCAAAAAACGTGCAGTCTCCACGTGATTCCCTGAAAGTGTCAATGTGAGAGGGGCAGTGCAGTGCGTAACCGTACCTAGAGAGTGACCATCTAAGGCTTGGATGGTTCAGGTGGAGTCAAGGGGAAGGAGTGGGATACCAGCTTGACGGGCTAGGGAGATGTCTATCAAACACTCGTCCGCCCCTGAATCCACCAGTGTGCTAACAGCGAGTGACTCAGTGCCCCATGAAAGAGTGGCAGGGAAAAGATGGTTCTTGGGTTGGGGTAGTGTGTTCTTGCTCACCAAGATCCCCTTAGCTAGTGAGCCAGGTCTTTTTGGGCAGGCAGGGCAGGCTCTGATGAAGTGCCCTTCCTTCCCACAATAGAGACAGAGTCGACCCTGCACACGCTTTTCTCGTTCCTCAGGCAGGAGGCGTGACCTGGCCACCTCCAGGGGTTCATCAGGGGCTCCTCCAGACGATGGTTTAGGTGAGAAAGGGAACGTGGGGCCCGATGGGTAACTTCCACCACCATCGGGGTTAATAGGGGAATGGGCCGTGTATGCTCTGGGTGTAGCCCCTGAGTGTTGAGCTCGTTCCTGGCGTCTCTCTCTCAGGCGTGCATCCATCTGCAGAGCAAGGGTGACCAGAGCATTGAGGGTAGCTGGTGGGTCTCTTCCGACGATCAGATCCTTTATTACGTCACTCTGACCCCTCCAGTACGCGCTTCCGAGAGCCAGGTCGCCCAACCCACTGTCTGCGGCAATCACCCGAAAGTCCAGGGTGTAGTCAGTGACAGAGCGAGTCCCCTGCTGGAAGGTGTGTAGCCAGCTGGCCACGTCCACCCCGTCAGCCGGGTGATCAAACACCAGTCTGAACTCTGCGAGGAATCTTTCATAGTCCTTGGAGAGGGACACATCCTGGCCAACGGCTACAATGGCCCAGCTGAGGGCTTTGTCCGAGAGGAGGGATATGATCAAGGTGATCCGGGCCTCGTCGGACCCATAACATGAAGGCTGGTGGGTAAACAGGAGTTGGCACTGACCGAGAAACCCCTTGCACTGGGCAAAATTTCCAGAAAAACTCTTGGGACATGGGAGTTTGGGCTCTGTGCTAGGTTGAGGGGGGTTATGACCCGATGAGACCAAGGGGCTGGGCTGAGGGGCTGCAGAAGGGCCGCTAAGCCGGGAAACGACCTTGGTGAGGGAAGCGAGCTGAGTGTCAATGGTCGCCAGGTGGTGACCTCCAGAGGTGGTCTGGAGAGTGGACATCTCCCCTGTGACCAGGGTGAAAGCCTGGGTGAGCTGGTTGTTAAGGCCTGCTAGCTGGGCATCATGCTCGCGGACTCTGGTTTGGAGGGTCTCGGGGTCAGGGAGCTTGGGCATAGTGGCGGGTGGGGCACCTGCCTGTCTGGGTTGGCTAGGGTCCATATTTGGCTTTATTGTTCTGTAGGGTCCGACCCAAAACCTGAGGTGAAGGGGAAAAAACGGACTCAGGGGTTGATCCGGAGGGGAAGGCAGAGGAAACGGGGGAGCGATGGTTGGCCCGGAGACATGGGTCAGTCGTGAGTTAGCAGCAGGGGGGGGAATGGCTGCGAGGGGAGCACAGGCGTCGAGGAGGCTTCCAGGGAGGCAACGTAGACACAGGAGCACAAGAAAGCCTTAATCCCATGCTTTCATTAATCCCAAAGAGGGATTAATGTAAGCACGGCACAAAGGTTCAATCTGGAGGGCTGAAAAAACTAGAGAACATTTCCCGAAGGGCCAGATTTAGTTACCGCATGGGTTCAGTACAATCAAGCACTGAGTGAAGGTCCAGGTCTCCTTTTAAGCCTGGGCTGGTGATTAGTGGCAGCTGGGGTAGATGGCAGATCAGCAGCACCTGTGCTGCTGGCTCTCCCAGCCAGAGGAGGAGGAGTCCTAACAAAATCAGTCTCAAAAATAGATATTATTCTGCAGAGTAGTAAATTTTACTATTATCACTACAGAATAACCATTGAAGGCAATTACCAGTTCGGCTCTAGCTCTGTCAAACAGCCATTGCGACGAGATATGTGTAAACAACACTAACAACTTCTCATTAAAATCAATCAGAATTTTCACATACAGGTGTCAAGCAGATGGTAAAAGCGACACCCCAAATAAATTCTGATGGCAACTACATTAAAAACATAAGACACTAACCATCAAGAAAAACAATAATAAAACGTTAACTGCATAAGGAAAATAAATCGAAAACAATAAACACGTGATACAAAACTCCCGATCATCTGTGTTCCAAAACAACGTGGCTGCACGTGGCCGACAAGATATTTAAAGATGGCTGCGCCCTCGTCACCGTGCAATCAGACGGGATGGCAAAATACGGCATTTAAACCGTGAATAACTGGCGAAAATGGCGTCACAGAATAAACAAACAACAATAATGCCGGTAGTTGCCGGCGTTACACAGTAATATGCGTGCAGTAACTTCATTAAACACAAATTTAGCTCTGAACCGCTCTAGATTAAACTGATCGCCCAAAACACGTAAACCTCACGCCTTCCGGTCTTCGGATCTGTCACATCAGCTGTCCCTCGCTCCTCTATATGTCATTTCCTGAGAGGAGGATCTCATCATATAAACATTCACAATTAAACGAAAGTATAAACGTAGAGCCATTAATTATTTCAATGTCCACAACCTACAGTATTATTAAAAATAATATTCAAACAAAATAGGCAGAAATGGCTCTAATAGACAACGTTACATAACGGAATGTTTCCCCAGAGATTATGTGTGTTGAAGTCTTTTCTCTGTGCTGACAAACCTAAATATGTAGCTTAAATATGTTTCTTGAGTCAGGTTGATGTGTGAAGTGCAAAACTTTTCTCAGAGTGTTTTTCTCTGCAGCAGGAATCAGTCGTGAATTCATTCACAGAGCTGGAGATGACATCGTTTTACCGTCTCACATTGGTTCATCATCCAACCAATGTTCTCATGCTGAATGGATACATTACAAAGATCTAAATGCAAACAGACATGTCAAGGTTCTTAATGGAAGTATTGTGAAGTCGTCACCTGGAGCTGACAGGATGAGGTTGATCAGTGACTGCTCTCTGATCATTAACAACATCACTGCTGAAGATGCTGGTTATTACATCACTGGGATTAGAAATACTGTTTCTTACTCCTACACATCTGTGTATCTGAGTGTTTTAAGAGGTGAGTGTTTTGACTTAATAACACCCAGACTGTCAGTTTGAATCCTCCTCATCAACTCTGAGTGAAACGCTGTTAAAAGCTTGTTGATTTGTCAGCGACATGAACGTCTGGTCTGTTTGGGATCCTCCTTATTTACACGTTTAAATATCTGATGTTGCCATCTGAGGAGTTTCTCATATTCAAGTGGCTAAAGTAACAGTGTTTTGTCTCCTTCCAGTCTCTCCATCTCCACCACATGTGGATCCAGGAAGGGATGGAGATGTGACATTACACTGTTCTCTGATGAGATACAGTGGTTTGGGTCCCTGTGAGCAGAACAGCATCATCTGGGTGGATGAGAGAGGAAGTGTGCTGCTTGGTGAAGGTGATGGGTTTGTGTCTGGAGGACAGAACAACTGTGTTTCTGATCTGATGGTGAAACATCAGAGACGCTCCAAGAGAAGATTCACCTGCCAGGTTGTTGAAGGAGACAGAGTGGAGATAGATGCTGAATACACGCTGGACTTTACAGGTAAGACCCTGAAATCATGAAGACAAGGAAACTAGGTGAACTGAAACAGGTAATGAAAATGGCTAAGTCCAATGTTGCTTTTCTGAGTTGACAAACCTAAATATCTGCATAAAATATCTTATTTGGTGTGTTGAGTTTAAAACGTTGTGTTTTTCTCTGCAGCAGGAACCGGTGTGAGAACAATCATTCTCTACCACAGGGTTGGAGATGACGTAGCTTTGCAGAATAACGTTGACTTATCGTCTTCCAACTGCTCCGATGTTGAGTGGATTTACAGCAGAGACACAAGTTCAGCGTCTCATGAGGAGTTTGGTTCTGGAGCTGGCAGGATGGACAGGAACTGCTCCCTGGTCATCACCAACATCACCGATGGAGACGCTGGTCTCTACGAGAGCCGGCTGAGGGACAAGTACAACACCGTTGTGTATCTCAGTGTTTTAACAAGTGAGTATTTGGACTTTGTGGGAAACAGTGCAACCAAAAACACCCAACCCTTGCTGGGTTTGTCCGTCCCAGGAAGGGTTTCCCTCTTTGGACCCTGCCGTTGAACGGGACGGAGAAAAGAACATTCATCATTACTTTCTGTAGAACATTTTTTCCTTATGGCTTCACTTCGACTTCGTAATCAATCATAGCACACGATTCTGGTGTTTATATGTAAGGGATAATGACCAACGAGGTGTCCATTAACATAAATATATGGACGGGAAGCAGAGAGTGGTTTGCCGCCGCAAAGTATATTTATGTTAATGTCCTCCTCGAGGGGTATTATCCCGCTTATACCACGGTCACCTACCAAAAAACACAAATATTAAATCAATTATTCATGCTTTAATGTGTTTTCAGTGTAAATCCTTAGTTTTATAATAAGCCACAGCTGAGCGGCTCAGCGACTATTTAATCTCTCGTCTGCAGCCGTTGGAACCTGGTCGTTTTTAACACCTGAGGGTCTGACTAATACCTGGAACAATCACTATCGTCCCATAAGGTCTGACTAATACCTTGAACAATCACTACCGTCCCATAAGGTCTGACTAATACCTGGAGCAATCACTACCGTCCCATAAAAACCTGGTAGTTTTTAACACCTGAGGGTCTGACTAATACCTGGAACAATCACTACCGTCCCATAAGAACCTGGTAGTTTTTAACACCTGAGGGTCTGACTAATACCTGGAACAATCACTACCGTCCCATAAGAACCTGGTAGTTTTTAACACCTGAGGGTCTGACTAATACCTGGAACAATCACTACCATCCCATAAGAACCTGGTAGTTTTTAACACCTGAGGGTCTGACTAATACCTGGAACAATCACTACCGTCCCATAAGAACCTGGTAGTTTTTAACACCTGAGGGTCTGACTAATACCTGGAACAATCACTACCGTCCCATAAGGTCCTTATGCAATGGACATTGTGTTGACTTCTCCAGTAACTAGGACGGACCTGAGATACGACTTAGCAATGGGAAATATTCTAGTCCGCTCAGCTCAGCTCGGCTATGCTACAGTAACATAAAGGAAATAGATTTGTTTCAAAGAATCAAAGTCCACAGATAGTTTCCTAAATAGTTTTATTAAGCCACAAATATTATCAATCATTCAAGAAAAAATACATGTTTCATTAAGCTACAAATATTATCAATCATTGAAATAAATAAACAAATGTTTCACTAAGCTACAAATATTATCAACCATTCAAGTTAATAAACGTTTCATTAAGCTACAAATATTATCAATCATTCAAATAAATAAACAAAACAAGACGGTTGGCTATCCTAGTGTAGAAAATACTTTTCATTACTACTACATTTTCATTAATTGTGAAATTGGAAAGAGTTACCGGCATGTCCATCATCGTTGCATTTGATTGACGAATATTTAAAGTTTATTGGTCGTGATCCTCGCCACTGCTTCCCGGAGCAATGGGAGATGTTAAATGTTGCTCCATTTTTGTCTCTCCTGTACTGATGGAGCCCAGTCAGCCTGCAAGCTGCTCTCACAGCGATGACTCGTCACCCCAACCTGATCTCACAAAAATCTGTGAAATACCTCTCACCACTATTTTCCGTGGTATATAGACGGAAAATGGTATAATTCTGTGTGAGCACCACGGATATTGTACCATGCAAAGTCAATGGGATCCGTTGTCGTGATATATACACGGATTATTACATTATTATTATTTATATATTATTCTTTGGTATTTTGGCTAAGTTATGAGTTTTTGTCACGCAAGGTACTGTTTGTTACTGTCAGTTTGTAAAAGCATGTTTTTAATGCTGTTTTAGCAGTGTTTTATTGAGGTGTTAATGGGAGCATCCCGGATATAGTACTATGCGAAGTCAATGGGATCCATCACCCGATTTGACTGCTGTCATACCATTGAATGAAGGACAAAACGATAACAATCAAACCATAGATATGGGCCAGTAGGGCCCTACTCTACCTACTAGTAGGCGCAGGAGGCTGTTATCGCCCCTTTCTATGGCTAACCCCATGTTATTAATGCTTGCTATGGAGTACACACCTCATCATCGCCGCTTTCTATGGACTAACCCCATGTTATTAATGCTCAGTAGGCACAGAAGTTTTGTTACGAAGCTCACACCTCACCTCCCTTTGTATTTAGCTAGAATTTTAAAACCTGAACAATAGAATTCAACGTAAAATGCCGGATATTGTCCATTAAAAACAATACTTTTTGGAACATAGTGTAGCGACCACAGATAAGATAAGGCCTTGCCCGCCTGGGCAACACATCAGCATTTGGCCGACTGGTTAGTGCAGTTGACTGTGGTCTGGGAGACTGTGGTTCGAGACACGCTCTGGGCACGACTTGTTTGCCACAGTATTTTCCTCATTGCGTTATGGTTTTCTTTTAATTTTATATTTTTATCCCGGTTTTTTCCCCATTTTTATCACCCAGTGCTCCTACCTAACAGTCCTGGGCATTGCCATCTTCTACCGACCCCGGGAGGGCCCCGCACTGAGCTCAGGTCTCCTCCTTAACCCGAGGAGTGAGCAGGCTGCATCTTTTCACCAGACAGGGTGGGGCTTCTCCAGCCAGACGTAGCGCGTGGAGGGATCACGTTATTCCGGCCGGATCATCCCCACCCCATCTGGCGCCCATTTATGGTCTGTTATGGTTTTCTTTTAATATCTTTAACATTTCTAAACACAAAAACACAAAAGTGTCCTTGATAATTCAATAATACAATAGGTTCATGTTAAGGACATCCGTTTTAATTAGTTCTCCTTCGATTATGACATGTTATTAATGCTCAGTAGGCACAGGAGGTTGTTTATGTATTGTTATAGGTTTGCCTCTGAGGCCTATTTCGTGTCTATTTTTGCACAGTTCACTAACGCTTTGAGCTAGGAGGTTGAAATTTTAGACTCTGTCTCAGGAGGTGACTCTCATCCACTGTGCCGAGTTTCAGATCTGTGTGACCTTCGGAAGTGTCAAAGGTCACCGCGTGTGTTGCTTTTCGGGCCTGCGAAAAGCAACACACGGTAGCAGCTTTTGATACAGTCGACCACACAGTCCTTCTGTCACGCCTGAAACAATATGTTGGCCTTCACGGCACTGTACTCAAGTGGTTTACTTCATATCTGTCAGATAGAACCTTCTCTGTTGTGCTTGGTGATTCCTGCTCCTCCAGTGCCTCCCTCTCATACGGCGTCCCGCAAGGTTCTATTCTAGGCCCACTTCTTTTTTCATTATATATGTTGCCACTTGGGTCCATTATAGCCAGACATAACTTATCATTTCATTGTTATGCAGATGATCTACAGATCTATCTGCCACTGAAGCCTAAAGTCACTAGTGCACAAAGCTCCCTGCTGGAATGTATTGCTGACATCAAGCAGTGGTTGGCACACAATTTTTTAAATGAGGAGAAAACGGAGTGCATTTTGTTTGGTGACTCGGCTGACTTTGGCGCTTTGTCCGGATCTTTTAGTCCCAAAGTTAGAAAGCTGGGAGTTATTTCCAATAGCTTTTTAAAATTTGACCGACAAGTGGACAATGTTGTGAAGACAAGTTTTTATCAGTTGCGTCTTTTAGCCAAAGTAAAAACATTTCTGAGCCGTCACGATATGGAGAGAGCTTTCCACGCTCTAGTCAGCTCCAGATTGGACTACTGTAATGCACTTTATGTTGGCATTGCCCAATCCTCTTTAAGCCGTCTTCAGCTTGTACAAAATGCAGCAGCCCGTCTTTTAACGAACACACCCAGACGAGAGCATATCACCCTGGTCCTCTATTCCCTTCACTGGCTGCCTGTTCGTTTTAGAGTTGATTTTAAACTTTTAATGTTTGTTTTTAAAGCTCTTAACGGCCTTGCCCCTCCTTAATTATCAGAGATTTTAACGGTGCGTGAGCCTGGTAGAGCTCTGAGGTCCTCCAACCAATGTTTGTTGGAAGTCCCCAGGTCAAAGCAGAAGCACTGGGGTGACCGAGCCTTTTCAGTTGCCGGCCCCAGGCTCTGGAATAAGCTCCCCTGTGAGTTACGCACCATCTCTGACCTTGGCCTTTTTAAATCTAAAATTAAAACGTATTTATTCAGGGTGGCTTTTAGTACCCAGTAGTGTGTCAACACTTTTTTATACTTGATGTTTTTTATATGTTCATATGTTTTATTCTTGTTTTATTTTGTTGTATGTTATGTAAAGCACTTTGGTTCACCTTCAGGTTGATGTAAGGTGCTATATAAATAAAGTACATTTACATTTTTACATTTGCGAAGCCTATTTCGTGTCTTTTTTTGCATAGTTCACTAAGGCTTTCAGCTACGAGGCTGAAGTTCTAGACTCTGTATCAGGAGGTGACTCTCATCCACTGTGCCGAGATCCAGACCCGTGCGACCTTCGGAAGTGCAAAAAGTCACCGTGTGTGGTGCCTTTTTTGGGCCTTTTTTGTGTTTTTTTAATAATTCACACGCTTTGAGCTGGGAGGCTGATTTTTGACTATGTTGCAATGCAGAAGGGCCTTTGCTAGGATCTTTTGGTCCCGTGGTTGTACGACTTCCACAGAGCTAGTTGGGGTTGCAGAGGGTTCACAGAGTTGAGACTTGGCAAGCCCAATCTAGGCCCCATATGGAGGCCACAGGTCAAGTTTTACTTGGTTTGGTCAAATGTGGCAACGGCGTCCGTTCGAATGTTGGAAAAGGTGAAGTTTCAAAGCCCCGCCCATCGAAAAGTACAGGTCCGATCTGCACCAAATTAACGTCTGTTAGACTCCTAGCTAAAAGCGTTAGTGAACTATGCAAAGAAAGACCCAAAATAGGCCCTGTTCCAGTAGTCAGGAGGCTCTCAGACCTATACGTTTCTACACCCTCCTAACCAGCCAGGATGTTTTGGAGGAAACACTGTTGCAGAAGTCATAGAAATCTGAAGTTTTATATGTTGTTTGGGGGCATCCCCTGAACAGACAGACGTTAGTTTGGTGCAGATCGGACCTGTACTTTTCGATGGGCGGGGCTTTGAATCTTCACCTTTCCCAATATTCGAACGGACGCCGTTGCCACAACATTTGACCAAACCAAGTAAAACTTGACCTGTGGTCTCCATATGGGGCCTAGATTGGGCTTGCCAAGTCTCAACTCTGTGAACTCTCTGCAACGCCAACTAGCTCTGTGGAAGTCATACAGCCACAGGACCAAAAGATCATAGCAAAGGGCATTCTGCATTGCAACATAGTCAAAAATCAGTCTCCCAGCTCAAAGCGTTAGTGAATTATTTAAAAAAAAAACACAAAAAACGCCCGAAAAAGGCACCACACACGGTGACCTTTGGCACTTCCGAAGGTCGCGCGGGTCTGGACCTCGGCACAGTGGAATACAGTCACCTGCTGATACAGAGTCTAGAATTTCAGCCTCCTAGTTCAAAGCGTTAGTGAACTATGCAAAAAAAGACACGAAATAGGCTTCACAGGCCTCATAGGCAAACCTATAACAATACTTAACAAACCTCCTGTGCCTACTGAGCATTAATAACATGTCATAATCGAAGGAGAACTAATTAAAACGGATGTCCTTAACATGAACCTATTATATTATTGAATTATCAAGGACACTTTCGTGTTTTTGTGTTTAGAAATGTTAAAGATATTAAAAGAAAACCATAACACAATGAGGAAAATACTGTGGCGAACAAGTCGTGCCCAGAGCGTGTCTTGAACCACAGTCTCCCAGACCACTGTCAACTGCACTAACCAGTCGGCCAAATGCTGATGTGTTGCCCAGGCGGGCAAGGCCTTATCTTATCTGTGGTCGTTACACTATGTTCCAAAAAGTATTGTTTTTAATGGACTAGATCCGGCATTTTACGTTGAATTTATATTGTTCAGGTTTTAAAATTCTAGCTAAATACATAAAAAAAGGGAGGTGAGGTGTGAGCTTCATAACAAAACTTCTGTGCCTACTGAGCATTAATAACATGGGGTTAGTCCATAGAAAGGGGCGATAACAGCCTCCTGCGCCTACTAGTAGGTAGAGTAGGGCCCTACTGGCCCATATCTATGGGATGATTGTTATCGTTTTGTCCTTCATTCAATCAGGTGACGGATCCCATTGACTTCGCATAGTACTATATCCGTGGTGCTCCCATTTAAACCTCAATAAAACACTGCTAAAACAGCGTTAAAAACATGCTTTTACAAACTGACAGTAACAAACAGTACCTTGCGCGACAAGAACTCATAATTTAGCCACTATACTAAAGAATAATATATAAATAATAATAATGTAATAATCCATGTATAAGTCACGACAACGGTATCCATTGATTCCCATTGTACAATATCCGTGGCACTCCCATTAAAACCTCAATAAAACACTGCTAAAACAGCGTTAAAAAACATGCTTTTACAAACTGACAGTAACAAACAGTACCTGGCGCGTCAAAAACGTATAACTTAGCCACTATAATAAAGAATAATATATTCATAATAATTATGTAATAATCCGTGTATATATCATGACCACGGATCCCATTTACTTCGCATAGTACTATATCCGTGGTGCTCCCATTAAAACCTCAATAAAACACTGCTAAAACAGCGTTAAAAACATGCTTTTACAAACCGACAGTGACAAACAGTACCTTGCGCGACAAAAACTCATAATTCAGCCAAAATACCAAATAATAATATATAAATAATAATAATGTCATAATCTGTGTTTATATCACGACAACGGATCCCATTGACTTTGCATGGTACAATATCCGTGGTGCTCACACGTGATTATACCATTTTCCGTGTATATACCACGGAAAATAGTGGTGAGAGGTCGTGTGCATTTCACGGATTTTTGTGAGATCAGGTTGCTTCACCCATATAATCTGGCCAGTTTCCAGTTTACAAAATCACTAATGTCTCTGTCCTGCGATAGCCGGCTCTTCTTCTCTGAATCTCCGTTGCCGTGGTTACCACCTGGCAGTTGATCCAGCGCAATGATATTAAAGATATCAAGGAATTTCACCGAACCGAACTTGTTTATCTAGGTGTAGGTATTAACTTATAACCTACACTTGCCAGCCAATCAGAATAGAGTATTCAAACAGACCGTGGTATAACAGACAATAACTCAGTGAAGCTAAAACGGTGAGATGAAGAATAGTTCCTCACATGTTAGAAAGACGTTTAAGGCTTTTGAGTGAAACTACAGTTTTCTGTCTCCTTCCAGTCTCTCCATCTCCACCGGATGTGGATCCAGGAAATGATGGTGATGTGACATTACACTGTTCTCTGGTGAGAGACCGTTATTTCGGTCCCTGTGAGCAGAACAGCATCATCTGGGTGGATGAGACAGGAAGTGTGCTGCTTGGTGAAGGTGATGGGTTTGTGTCTGGAGGACAGAACAACTGTGTTTCTGATCTGATGGTGAAACATCAGAGAGGCTCCAAGAGAAGATTCACCTGCCAGGTTGTTGAAGGAGACAGAGTGGAGATAGATGCTGAATACATGCTGGACTTTACAGGTAAGACCCTGAAATCATAAAGATGATCAAAATTGGATGTCATCATTCAGACTTTACACTTTTAATCAGTTAAAGTGATAGTATTGACTCTCTGACCATTTTGTTGAATCCTTTGATTCCAGATTCCAGTTTGACCAATACCAGATTGATTATTGGATGGGTGGTCAGGGGGCTGATGGTGGTTCTGGTCATCATCGCTACGCTTTTCGTCCTTTACAGGATAAAAGTTAAAAGGAACAATCCAAATAATCAACCAGGTGTGTTTGACCTGCCTGTCAGGTTGGTATTTAGTTTCTTAAGTTAGATTGAGTTAAACTCTGACACAAAATCAACAAACAGCGTTTTATCAAACTGGAATAAAGCAGTTAAAGATGTTATTGTTTGTAAAAATGGCGTGGAGACTGGTGGACGACGTCCTCTGGATCTGAGAGTCAGTGAGAGTCTGAGATGGTGGATTTCATCTGCTGGTTTTGAAAGAACTACTGCAGGATAAAATGATCTAAACTAGACTTGAAGAGAAGACGTCACAGCTGCACATGTAGAGAAAAGAGGAAGTAGAAACTATTTCTTCCCTGCAGCATCACTGGAAATGTAACATACGTGACTTATTAATAAACTAATGCGAAGTTATATTATTATTAATAATAATGACAGAATAAAGATAATAAATGTGTTATCTTGTCAACTAACTCTAAGAATTTAACATTCTCTGTTCCAGATGTTCAGTTGACAATGTATCAGTATGTGAGTATTTTCAATAATATTTAATATTTTATATATATCTACCTTTAAAATGTAAATATATATGAAATATCCATGTTCATAAAATCTTTCCTGTTTGTTCATTTCCATCAAAATGTGCTGCTGATTATTCTTGGTTTTCTGTTAATAAACCTAAATACCAGAGAGTCAATCATTATTGTTGTCTTAGTTGACTTACAAGATGTTAAATGAACATTTATAGTTCCTAACTTCCATGAATGTTATTAATGGATGAATTTCTGGTTTTTATTCAGATATTGATATAAAGGAGTTTATAATTGTAGATCAATGTCATAGTAGCCATTAAAAAAGGTCCATTATTATGTAAATATGATCTTTATCTCCCTCTGGTGGTGAAAACATGAATGACAAGAACATTAACGTTCACTCTGTTGTATGTTTCCACAGATGAACAGGGAAGAAGATGATGGTGGTGTGGTGAACTATGAAAACGATGTAGACCTGCCTGCTTCTGTCCGATCCACAGATCAATAAATCAGCTGTGTGTGATGGAAACATTAGCCTTATCCAGGGTACAGAGCAGCAGACGGATGTTTTGTCTCTGAAAGCTCAGCTCTGTTTATGAGAATCCTAGTGTTTAGTCTTCATCATTTTGTGATCTTCAAAAATACTATGCAACCTTTACTCAATATCACTCCTCCATCGAGGCGCCTGATGTATGTTTGACCCACTTGCATGCTGAAAATGTATTAAATCTCCTAAACTGGGATCATCTCTCACGTCTTTATTCCTGATAGTCTCATGCATACATTAATCATGTTTGTAAAATAGCATTTTTCCATCTCTTTAGTAAACCTCTATTTAGTGTTTAGTAAAAATCTAATTAGTGTTAGTAAACCTCTAGTTAATGTTTAATAAATCTGTAGTTAGTGTTTAGTACATCTCTAGTTAGTGTTTAATAAATCTGTAGTTAGTGTTAGTAAACCTCTAGTTAGTGTTTATAAACCTCTTTGTAATAATGTGAAGTGAATTTGGAATGTTACTCAGCCCGCCCTCAGGGGGGCAGTAGTGTTCCTTGCAGGTGGAGTTTTGGACAAGGCAGAGAGTGAGTCAGTTCAGCAGAGGTGGAAAAAGTACAAAAATATTGTACTTAAGTAAAAGTAAAAAGTACCCATTAAGAACACTACTTAAGTAAAAGTATAAAAGTACCTCAACTTAAATATAATAAAGTACCAAAAGTACATGGTGTTGTCAGGGTTTGACACTTCCCCCCAGTGTTTGTAACTTTCAGTTTCTGTCTTGCCCCGCCTGTGTCCCATCTGCCCTGATTGTGTCTGCACCTGTGTCTCGTCATGTCTCGTTATCCCTTCAGTATATCTTGTCTTGTCATTCCTTGGTTCCCTGTCGGTCCGTACTGTGTCTTCCTCCATGTCTCCTCGTACCTTTTTGATGATCCTGGTTTTTTGTTCATCCTGCTCTGCAGCGCCTTATTTTGCCTTTTTGGATTAAAACCCTTTTGTTTTGAGAACTCCTGCCTCCAGCCTCCCTCTCTCCCCTGCACTTGGGTCCTTAAAATACCAAACCACAACAGAACGGACCGACCAACATGGACCCAGCGGGAGAGTATATTACTCTTTTTGAGTTCTTCCGCCGAGAGGCAGAGAAAAATGGGGACCCCTTTCTGGGAACCTGCCAGGAACCCCCCAGGCCAGCTCCGAGGACCCGTGTCCCCCCTCAGCCAGCTCCGAGGACCCGTGTCCCCCCTCAGCCAGCTCCGAGGACCCGTGCCCCCCCTCAGCCAGCTCCGAGGACCCGTGCCCCCCCTCAGCCAGCTCCGAGGACCCGTGTTCCCCCCCAGCCCGCCCTGGATGTGGACTGTGGGGACATCTGGGATCTGTCCCTTGAGGGGGGGCCAGTGCCCCGGACCCGGGTACCCCCGCAGCCGGCACCTCGGACCCGGGTACCCCCGCAGCCGGCACCTCGGACCCGGGTACCCCCGCAGCCGGCGCCTCGGACCCGGGTTCCCACTCGGGCAGCTCCGGGGATCCTCTGCCCCCCGACGCCGCTGTCTGCTCCTGTTCCGGCTCCCCGCCTCCTGTCAGCCCCGACTCCGGATCCTGAGGCGGTCCCGCAGTCCTCTGTTCCTGAGGCGGTCCCGCAGCCCTCGGTTCCTGAGGCAGTCCCGCAGCCCTCTGTTCCTGAGGCGGTTCCGCAGCCCTCTGTTCCTGAGGCGGTTCCGCAGCCCTCTGTTCCTGAGGCGGTCCCAGAGCCCCGTCAGGTTCCCGAGCCCCGTCAGGTTCCCGAGCCCCGTCAGGTTCCCGAGTCCCGTCAGGTTCCCGAGTCCCGTCCAGTCTCAGAGCCCCGCCAGGAATCCCCGTCACGCCCCCCGCCAAGACCCAGGCCTAGGCCTCGGGGACGCCCCCCCGAGCTCTCTCGCTGGTCTGCTCGGTCCCGAGGGCGGCCCCCGGAGCTTTGGCCGTGTGTGGCCTGGGCCCTCCTCCAGGCCCCCTCCGCCCACCCTGGGTTAGGACTCTGGGGACATCTGGGATCTGTCCCTTGAGGGGGGGGTACTGTCAGGGTTTGACACTTCCCCCCAGTGTTTGTAACTTTCAGTTTCTGTCTTGCCCCGCCTGTGTCCCATCTGCCCTGATTGTGTCTGCACCTGTGTCTCGTCATGTCTCGTTATCCCTTCAGTATATCTTGTCTTGTCATTCCTTGGTTCCCTGTCGGTCCGTACTGTGTCTTCCTCCATGTCTCCTCGTACCTTTATGATGATCCTGGTTTTTTGTTCATCCTGCTCTGCAGCGCCTTATTTTGCCTTTTTGGATTAAAACCCTTTTGTTTTGAGAACTCCTGCCTCCAGCCTCCCTCTGTCTCCTGCACTTGGGTCCTGAACAAACCATATCATGACAGGTGTAAAATGTACTTAAGTACAAAAGTAAAAAGTACAAAGTACAAAGTACAAAATTATTTTCAAAAGGATTGCAAAGAAATGAAGAATCCAAGAATTTGCTTACAACTCTAAATAATGGTGATATTATTCTGACCCCTTTAGTGTTTGTTTCCATTACCCCATTTTAATTTCTCCCTTTGCTCATCACTGCTGCTGTAGCCCATTGGCCCCGCTGACAGGTCCACCCCCAGCCTGTAGTATGCAGTGACAACATTAAGCAACCCCAGCTGATAAAGGATGAGACTTTTGAACTTTTAAATGCCAAAACCAGCTTAGAAGGGGTGGAATCAAAGAATGGTGCGTATGGACACGCGTCGGCTGCCGCTCAAGGCTGATTTATGGTTCCGCATTACACCAACGCAGGGCCGTACCCTACGGCGAGGCTCTGCGTCGATTTAACGCGGAACCATAATTCAGGCTTCAGTCCTCATCGGTACTCGACGCGACGGCGGTTCCTCCGGCCTTCCGGCCCGCCTCTGCGGCGCAACTCTCCCGGGAGCTGCGGCTCCTTCTCGGTATATTCACGCGCCCCCCTTCCTTCCCGTCCGCCTTATGGTTCCACGTTAAATCGACGCACACATTACCCGGTAGGCTACGGCGTAGGGTGTGCGTCGCCGCGTACCCTACGCCGTAGCTCTGCGCCGGTGTAACGCGGAACCATAAATCAGCCCCCGCTGTGTAATTTGTAGCGAGTAACGACGTGTCCAATTTTAAATATAGCGGATTAAAAGTACGATTTTTTTCCTTGAAAATGTAACGAAGTAAAAGTAAAAGTACAGAAAAATGAAAGTATCAATAAAAGTACAAATTCTCAAAATTCTTACTTAAGTACAATAACGAAGTACTACAATAACCAAGTAGTCCATGAAGTTACTACATAAATGGCGACGAGGATAAAGGTGGCCAACTGAAGGAAGACTACAACGACAAATTAAATAGACGTTTGAATCGCGGAACAATGATGGTAATATGGCAGGTCTTGTGGGAAACACTGCTCCGTTCAACAGTCAAACCCAGTCCTGGGAGGAATACTGCGAAGTGCTGGGTTATTTTTTTGCAGCAAATGACATTGATGATGCTGATAAAAATAAAGCAATCTTGATGAGTTTGGTGGGAAGTGAAACCTACAGCCTTATGAGAAATCTGGTGAGTCCCGAGAAGCCAGGGGACAAGACGTTTAAGCAACTTGTTGCTCTCTTGAAGGAACATTGTAAATGTAAACCGAGCGAGATTGTGCAGCGGTTAATGTTTTATTCCAGGAACAGGAAACCTGGGGAAACTGTGTTGGACTTTGTGGTTGGACTGAGGAAGTTAGCACAAGATTGTAATTTTGGTGACAATTGGTCTGCGGGATTGCTGATGATCGCATTCAACGCAGACTATTATCGGAGACGGAGTTGACCTTCGACAAGACATTGAAAATTGCAGAGGCCATCGAGGCGGCAAATAAGGAAGCGAAAGTTTTGGAATCCCAACTTGGGGAGCTTCCCCAGGCAGTGCATAAAATGGTGGTGCAGCAGAGCCAACATGCAGTGAATGACAAACGTCGAGCATGCTACATATGTGGCAGTGAGCAGCACAGAGTAAACAACGTTGCTTCATACAGGAGACATGCCATGGCTGCGGAAAAAGAGGGCATATTCAAAAAGTGTGCCGTTCGAAAGGTGCAACTGTAGTGGCTGAAAAGTTTAAAGGGGGAGGGGCAAGAAAGACGGAGAGACAAGGGACAACACAAGCAGCATATCATAGAAAAAGAAGAGGAAAATGATGGGGAAGTGTTTTTCACAATGTATAACATGGAGGAGACAGAGCTCACCAAAGAAGAGCCTTTTAGTGAAACATTGACTGTGAATGGAGGAGCAAAGATATTTGAACTTGACACAGGCTGTGGAGTGACGGTGATGAACAGCAAGGAGTTTGCAGATGTTGTGCCACACAGGAGATGCTGCTTCAGTTATCAAGAGTTATTATTGACTGTCGGAAGACAGTACTTAATAATTAATAAAATAGATTATTTATCAAATTGAATTATCAAAATGACTTCAAAATGGCATCAGTGAGGACCTCTCCTGGGCCACCAACTCTGCATCACCGGCAAGGAAAGCCCAGCGTCGCCTTTACTTCCTCTGCAAGCTCAAGAGAGCGAGAGCTCCCACACCCATTCTGAAAACCTTCTTCCAGGGCACCATTGAGAGCATCCTGTCCAGCTGCATCACTGTGTGGGGCGGTAGCTGTACTGAATACAGCAGGAAAGCACTGCAACGCATAGTGCACACAGCTGGGAAGATCATAGGTGCCCCATTCCCTTCCGTGAAAGACATTTGTTCAGCCTCCCACCCTCAGGTAGAAGGTACCGGAGCCTCCGCTGCCGCACCACCAGACTCAGAAACAGCTTCGCATACCAAGCGGTCAGGAAGCTAAATTCTCTCCCCCCACTCCACCCAGCCAGATCCTCCAGACTGACAGGGAACTGAACTGAATTCCCCCCAAACCCCCCCACCCACCCACACACACACACACACACACACACACACACACACACACACACACACACACACACTCAGGACTACGAAACAACTGTCTCTTTTAATATCACCACTGTGTCACTTTACTTCACTTTAATTTACTGTTCACTGTTTTTGAATATATATTTATAAAACTGTTTTACATACTGCACACAATACATAAATGTTTCTTTTTCTTTTTGTCTTTAAAAAAAAAATGTGCCTTTTGCACTCAGGTCAGTTCCAGTAAATGTCTGTGTTGTGTTGTTCTTATTTATGTGAACGTTTTTAGATCTCTATCTTTTGTGCATACACAGCTGCAGATGATCACGTCCGCACCTGTGGAAATCAAACAGGTTTGAACGCTCACGGCCGGTACCCTTATCGTTCCACGGTTTTCCACTCGGGAGTCGGGTCGGGGTTGAAATCACCCGCCCTGTTCGGAGCTTTAACAGGGAAACCGTGGCTCGAGTCGTTCGGCCGTGAGGGATCACGTGACAGACACAGCAGCACAGAGACCGTCGCAGTAGTGTATAAACTGTCAGGATGTGGTTTGATGAGGACCCAAATGCAGGAGAGCAGGAGGCAGGAGTTGCAAAAAGCAGGATTTATTTAAAAAAAAAAAAAAAAGGGCTGTTGGCAGGATCAAGAAACTGAACAAAAACAGGAATCCAAAAAAACAGAGACATAGAGGGAACACACAGTACGGACCGACAGGGAGAAGGGGAATGACAAGACCCGATATACACAGGGGATAACGAGATGGCTGTTTGACAGAGCTAGTGCCGAACTCTTTAAGAGCCTTCAACATTATCCTGCAGAAATAACAGCCTTTACTGTTCCTCTGCAGGGTGAAGTAAACATCAGAAATGCTTTGCCACAAGCTGTAACTGCAGGAACTACACTAACTCTGGTGATGCAGATCTTCCGAGATGGTATTCCTCGGAGCATCCACATTGTTGGAAACCCTTCCGCATCGTCAGCAGGGATCTCAGGTTCACAGGTGTTTCGCCCCTTAACCTGTACACCTCGCCTGAGTGGGGCAGCAAAGACTGACTAGCCTTCACCTCCGGAAGGGTTCAAACTGTGGGCCCTCTTCAGCCACAGCCATCTTGAGCTTGACTCGGCTGCTGCGGCTATGTCCCTGGTGGCTTTCTTCAGCTGTTTGGGTTCCAGCCCAACCCTCTGGAGAAAGTAGCATACCGATTTTGCTGGGAACCCGCGGCAGCCGACTTCAATGGGGAAGATGGTTGCGTGCCACCCTTTCAAAACCGCTTCGTCGATCAGGTCCTGGTATTTGGCTTTTTTCAGTTGATGGGACGTGGCTAACCTCTCTTCCCAGGGCACCGTGAGCTTAGCAACTATGATGGTTTTTCGTGCTCCTGGATAGCAGGACCATGTCTGGTCGGAGCGGCGTCACTGCCACGTCCTGTGGGAAGACAAGCTTCCTCTTCAGGTCCACGCTCAGCTCCCAGTCGGAGGCGCGTTGCAGGATAAAAGATGGGTTATTTGCCGCCGTGCTGGACTTACGAACCTTGTCCCCTTCCCTCACGAAGGTTATGGCTTTGGGCTGTTGGGCCTGCTTGTTGTTGACTTTGACTCGCTGCTGTTCCACCCATTTGGCGATTTCTGTGAGGACCTTGTCGTGCCTCCATCTGTTGCGTCCTTCCACCAACGCCTTTGGGCAACCAGTCAAGGTGGTTCAGTGTACAGGAGGCTGCTCCGCACTGATTGCAGGATGGGTCTTCCTCACTGCCCCATCTCTTCAGGTTGCTTGGTGTTGGCAACGGGTCAGTCACCGAGCGTAAGAGAAAGCTCAACTTCCCTTGGTCGGTTTGCCACAGTTCCTTCCAAGACAGCGGTCACTCCTGTGCCTGGTCCCACTGCGTCCATCGACCCTGAGAGGCAAGTCCAACCGCTTTCACCTGGCGGTCCTCCTCTGCTGCCTCACAGACTCTTTGTACCATGAGACCTCTTCTGGCTCTGGCATCACCTCTTATTGCTGTAGTGTCCAAGGCCCAGGCCTCCCTGGCATACCTTGCCCACAATTTCCTGGTGTTTCCAGTGGGACTCTGCTTCCATCAGAGCTTGCTGGGACTTCCACTTTCTGCCACATTTGATGGTCTTGCTTGCATGTCTTACTTTCCCATCTTCAGACAAAAGGAGTGTACCGACTGCCCTTGCCTTGGTGGCTTTAAACTCCTCGACCACTGATGAAACTGGCAAGGGAAGCTTGGAGGTCTTGCTGTACATATTGATTGTACTGAAGGATGGGGGGACTCCCAGCCATTTCTGCAAGAACCTGCTGCACAGTCTTTCCATTCCTTCCACTTGGGACATGGGAAAGTCGTACAGTAGGAATGGCCATTGCAGCTGGGGTATGATGCCATACTGAAAGCACCAGACTTTAAACCTCCCAAGTAGTTGGCTGTGCTCAATTGCCTTGAGCCAGGTGTTCAGCAGGGGTTTGGTATTGGTGAGATTGCGGCTGTCCTTTAGGGAGCTGTCAAAATGCTTTACAAGGCATCGGATCCCTTGATCTTGAATAGTTGGGATCTGCAAAATAATCCCTATTTTTGAGACTGGTTTTGCTGTTAAAGTTATGATTTTTCCCGGTTCAGCCCAGGTGGTGCCCCAATTTGATTAAGTCATTTTGATAATTCAATTTGACAAGTAATCTACTTTAATTATTAATAATTGTTGAATAAAATGATGAATAAATCTTGATAACTGAACAGCGCAACCGCTGTGGCACAACACTGCGTATGTGTCTATGTGTGTCTGTGTGTGTAACTTGGGTGAATTGTGGTATGCTTGTTCTGTCTGTGTGTGTGCGGGAAGGGAGGCAGGGCATTAACACGTTCTATGTTTGTATTTATTTTATGTAAAGCACTTTGTGCTGCATTCTATGCATGAAAGGTGCTTTATAAATAAAGTTTGATTTGATTTGGTACTGCACTGACATTGCATTTTTAATGAACTGGCTTTTCACTGGTACTGAACTGGCATTGCAACTGTACAGCACTGGTACTGCCCTGGTACTGTACTGGTATTAAACTGGTATTGCACTGGTACTGAACTGGTACAACACTGGTTCCTGAACAGCAGCTGCCGGGCCGCCGTTGCCATGGAGCTGGTGCCCATTGTTATGCTAGTGTGGGCACTGCATTGTGGGTAATGTAGTGTGAAGACGTCATCTCGTCGAGTATTTTAAATGTGCCGCCCGCTGGTGAAATGAGAAGGAGTATTATTCCGTAATAATTGGACCTAAACAGTGAAGCTGAAACTCATAATCTGAACAGTTCAAGTTCCAGTTCATTATCTGCAGATCTGAACAAGTTCAAGTTCTTTATTTGAAAATATGTCACGTTCAGTTCAACATTCTCACAGAAATGAACGTGTTCAATGAACACGTTCATGCACAATACAGGAAGTTGCATCGTCACATGGGCCTACAGACCTGCAGAAGAGAAAAAGTATTTATATCACTGACCAGAGACAGATCGACACCACTCTTTGTACAACTTTTAACCTGAATATACAGTGCCTTGAGAAAGTATTTGGCCCCCTTGAACTGTGTGACATTTTGCCACATTTCAGGCTTCAAACATAAAGATATAAAACTGTAATTTTTTGTGAAGAATCAACAACAAGTGGGACACAATCATGTAATGGAACGAAATTTATTGGACATTTCAAACTTTTTTAACAAATAAAAAACTGAAAAATTGGGTGATGCCCCTGCTCTTTCATATTTACATTATTGGTAACCATTTTATGAAAGCAATACATCACTTCGCGTCCGAAGATGCCCCTCAGCTGTGATATAATAAGCGTATACCACAGCCTGTCGGGATGTATTGCTTAAATATTAATATTTCATTTACATTATATATATCTCCCACTCTGTTAAAAAACATCCTGTGTTAATCTTCATATTTTTGTTTGGCTGTGCATTTTTTCCCTGCCATTTTGAGAGTAGATTTTTTTCCCTCCAAGTTATTTCCATCACAATCACGAGTGCTAGTGCCCATATAGCTCAACGGGTTGAGCAGGCGACTTATGTAAACTTTCCCCTGCACAGCGACGCGGGTTCGATTCCAGTTGTGGCATATTTTGCCCTCCACTTCCTACATGTCTGTCTTTCACTTCACCTATCAAATAAAGTCGCAAGAGCCGCATGACACCAGGCTCCCGAGCTGGTCTAATACAACATCCACCTTAAGGGTCAACTAAAGTGTAAGAAAGTAAATCTTCAACAGAAACACTTTTAAACAAGTCAGGGTTGTTTCCTGTAACTCTGACTTGTCACATATTTCAGGAAACAAAGACACATCAGGGTCGGAGGTGTTACTTTACCCAAAAACAGGAAGGTCCACCATCACAAACAGGAAGTTCCACCATCACGTACAGACCTGCAGCAGAGAGAAGCATCATTCCATCCAGCAGAGACAGAATGACACCACGACTGCAGCTCTTCATCACTTTACTGCTTCACTTTGAAGGTAAAGATCAAATATGACTCATGTTTTAGGGTTTAATTTGATTTATAAAGACTGTATAAACCACTCTGAAGTTGTCGTGCACCGTTGAAAGTTGCTGTTTCACTAAATGTGTTTTCTCTAATAAAACTCACCTCTGTTACAATCGAACCACCTAAAGACAATGTTACATAACTCTGAATGATTCACCAGAGATTATGTGTGTTGAAGTCTCTTCTCTGTGCTGACAAACCTAAATATGTAGGTTAGTGTTATATGTTTCTTGAGTCAGGTTGATGTGTGAAGTGTCAAACTTTTTCTCTGCAACAGGAATCTGTGGTGTAGACTATCGCCTTCAAAGAGCTGGAGGTGATGTCGTTTTACCGTCTAACGTTGGTTCATCATCCAACCAATGTTCTGATGTTAAATGGACTCACCTTAACTTTCGAAAAGTAGACAAACACGACAAGGACATTTATGGAGATATTGTGAAGACATCACCTGGAGCTGACAGGATGAGTTTGAGTAGTGACTGCTCTCTGATCATCAAACGCATCACTGCTGAAGATGTTGGTTGTTACAGGTGTAGGATTGGAGATAAATACTGTTCGATATATAGGTGTCTGAATGTTTTAACAGGTGAGTGTTTTGACTTAATAACATCCAGACTGTCAGTTTGAATCCTCCTCATCAACTCTGAGTGAAACGCTGTTATAAGCTTGTGTGGATTTGTCAGCGACATGAACGTCTGGTCTGTTTGGGATCGTCCTCAACATGATGGATCCTCTCGGAGGAACTGGAACACAAACACCTGACGTTTATTTACACGATTAAATATTTGATTTTCCATCAGACAATCACTCAGTAAAACTGGATCAGTAAAATTTACTTTTTCTAACTTTTCTGAGTGTTTTTCTCTGCAGCAGGAATCAATGATGAAGTCGTTCTCCATCACAGAGCTGGAGATGACGTCGTTTTACCGTCTAACGTTAATTCTTCATCCGGCCACTGTCCTAACCTTGACTGGCTTTACAACAACATTCAAAATATAGGGGGACACATCAAGGTTGATGATGGAGATATTGTGACGACGTCACCTGGAGCTGACAGGATGAGTTTGAGCAGTAACTGCTCTCTGATCATCAACAACATTACTGCTGAAGATGCTGGTCAATACAACTGTTGGATTATAAATACTGTTGGTTCCTCCCACACACGTGTGCATCTGAGTGTTTTAACAGGTGAGTTTTTTGACTTAACATCCAGACTGTCAGTTTGAATCCTCCTCATCAACTCTGAGTGAAACGCTGTTAAAAGCTTGTGTGGATTTGTCAGAGACATGAACGTCTGGTCTGTTTGGGATCGTCCTCAACATGATGGATCCTCTCAGAGCAACTGGACCACAAACACCTGACGTTTATTTACACGTTTAAATATTTGATTTTTCCATCAGACAATCACTCAGTAAAACTGGATCAGAAAAAATTAGGAGTTTCTCATAGTCAAGTGGCTGAAATAAACAGTTATTTGTTTTTCTTCCAGTCACTCCATCTCCACCAGATGTGGATCCAGGAAGGGATGGAGATGTGACATTACACTGTTCTCTGGTGAGAGACCGTTACTTCGGTCCCTGTGAGCAGAACAGCATCATCTGGGTGAATGAGACAGGAACTGTGCTGCTTGGTGAAGGTGATGGGTTTGTTTCTGGAGGACAGAACAACTGTGTTTCTGATCTGATGGTGAAACATCAGAGAGGCTCCAAGAGAAGATTCACCTGCCAGTTTGTTGAAGGAGACAGAGTGAAGATAAATGCTGAATACACACTGGACTTTACAGGTAAGACATCCTGAAATCATGAAGACAAGGAAACTAGGTGAACTGGAATAGTTAATGAAAATGAAATAAGGGCTTGTTAAAGTCCAATGTTGCTTTTCTGAGTTGACAAACCTAAATATCTTCATAAAATCTCTTATTTGGTGTTGAGTTTAAAATGTGTTTTTCTCTGCAGTAGGAACCGGCGTGAGAACAATCATTCTCTACCACAGGGTTGGAGATGACGTATCTTTGCAGAATAACGTTGACTTATCGTCTTCCAACTGCTCCGATGTTGAGTGGATTTATAGCGGAGACACAAGTTCAGCGTCTCATGAGGAGTTTGGTTCTGGAGCTGGCAGGATGGACAGTAACTGCTCCCTGATCATCACCAACATCACCGCTGGAGACGCTGGTCTCTACGAGAGCCGGCTGAGGGACAAGTACAACACCGTTGTGTATCTCAGTGTTTTAACAAGTGAGTATTTGGACTGTGTGTGTGGGAAACAGTGCAACCAAAAACATCCAACCCTTTCTGGGTTTGTCCGTCCCAGGAAGGGTTTCCCTCTTTGGACCCTGCCGTTGAACGGGACGGAGGAAAAAACAGTCCTCATTACTTTCTGTTGAACATTTTTTGCTTCTGTCTTCACTTCGACTTCGTAATCAATCATAGCTTTTGGTGTTTCTATCAGACAATAGGGCTTGGTGGTCTTGTCGTCATCACTTGGCGGAGCCGCCCTGTTGGAAGCTAACTTAGCTGCTCTTCGGACCACTGTGTACAGACAAGGTCCCTCTTCGTTGTGTCTTACTTGTAATGGTTACCTTCCATTATTCTGTAACCATGGTAACCCGTTGCTGTGTTGTGTTGTGCAGCAGCTCCACATAACAGACATGGGGAAAAGATTGCTAACGGTTTAACTTTTCACCGCTTTCCTGCTTGGAGGCAGAACCACGGAGGCCGAGTATCTGAGATAATGATGTATTTGAGATAACGAAGTATCTGAGATAACGAAGAGTCGTCGGGTCGCTTGGATCGTGGCTGTAAGACGACCAAACATAACCTTCCACAGTAAACCACAAACAAACACTCATACAGACCGGGATCAGATCAAAACACGGGTTTTATTCCCCACTTCTCCAGCTAAACGCAGTTGCTGGCCAGCTCTCTGCGGTGCGATTAACCCCAATCTTCAGATAAAACTAGTTTGTTGAGCCTAAAATATTAAATCTATTTGTAGCTGCAGAGGGAAAAAAATACCGGTAAATTCCAGTTTCTTTCCAGCATTTTAACTTTTTTTTTTGCGTTCCGTCTGTTCACTTGGTGCTACCAAACTGCTACTACACTGCTGTTTGTTTACACTCACAAACATATATACGTAGACGCCCCATCAAGTGTTCTTGCCCGCTGCTGCGATACCTCAACGTCGCCGCCATATTGGATGTGCCAAGACTGCGCTGTAAACTAATACAAGTGAATGGACTTATTTTCATAAAGCGCCTTTCTAACAAAGAAATGTATGTTTTACATCTCATTTATTCCTTCACACATGCATTAATATACTTGGGAAACAGTTAGGCACCAAATATAATATATTTAATTTTCTCAGATGGCAAAAATAAGAACTTTATTGATCCCACATAGGAGTAATTCATGTTATATCAGCTATAGAGAACAAGGTAGTGCCGAGGTAAAAAATATTAACACTGTCACTTGACCTGAGATTAAAGTAGAATTAAAATAATTATCAATGTGGATAACGTTCAAATGTTTTAATGTTATTTTATTGTCTGAAAAATGGTTTAAATATGTTATTTTGTTGTATCTTGTTTTGTTGATGAGAAAATACGTTTCTCTATTTTTCTTATTTTTGTGAGGGGGGTATTGTTTTTCGGCACTACCTTGTTCTCTATAGCTGATATAACATGAATTACTGCTTGTATTAGTTTACAGCGAAGTCTTGCCACATCCAATATGGCGGCGACGTTGACGTATCGCAGGAGCTCTATGGGGCGGATACGGATAGATGTCTATGTTTACACTCACGAAGCTACCAACATGGCCGCCGCATCCCAAAATGCAACTTGGCGACCGAGCCCTATGGCCAAGGTTACATGATGTACATGTTAGAAAGACGTTCAAGGTTTGAGTGAAACTACAGTGTTTTGTCTCCTTCCAGTCTTTCCCTCTCCACCAGATGTGGATCCAGGAAGGGATGGAGATGTGACATTACACTGTTCTCTGGTGAGAGACCGTTATTTTGGTCCCTGTGAGCAGAACAGCATCATCTGGGTGGATGAGACAGGAAGTGTGCTGCTTGGTGAAGGTGATGGGTTTGTGTCTGGAGGACAGAACAACTGTGTTTCTGATCTGATGGTGAAACATCAGAGAGGCTCCAAGAGAAGATTCACCTGCCGGGTTGTTGAAGGAGACAGAGTGGAGATAGATGCTGAATACACGCTGGACTTTACAGGTAAGACCCTGAAATCATGGAGATAATAAAAACTGGATGTCATCATTCAGACTTTACACTTTTAATCAGTTAAAGTGTTCATATGAACTTTCTGATCATTTTGTTGAATCCTTTGATTCCAGATTATACCGGATTGATTATTGGATGGGTGGTCAGGGGGCTGATGGTGGTTCTGGTCAGCATCGTTATGTTTATCATTTACAGGATGAAAGTTAAAAGGAACAATCCCAATAATCAAACAGGTGTGTTTGACCTGACTGTCAGGTTGTTATTTAGTTTCTGAAGTTAGATTGAGTTGAACTCTGACACAAAATCAACAAACAGCATTTTATCAAACTGGAATAAAGCAGTTAATGTCAAGAAGGTTGTAGTGAGGACCTAGATGCAGGAGAGCAGGATACAAAACCCAAAAAATGAACAAGAATCCAAAAAATTACAAAAAACCTGACTGTGGAAACATGGAGGTAGAAACAGTACGACCAGCAGGGAGCAGAGGAAAGACAAGACCAGATATACACAAGGGTTAACGAGACACAGATGCAGGCGATCAGGGCAGATGGAAACAGGAAGGCCAAGACGTAACTCAAACACAAAGACATGGGCTTCAAAATAAAACATGAAAATGTCACAAAAATTGCACAAAAAAAACAACGGAGGTGGTCCGGAGGAGGGCCCCGGCAAACACATAGTCAAAGTTCAGGGGGCCGTCCTCGGGGCCGGACCGACCAGAGAGACAGTTTGGGAGGCCGTCCTCGGGACCTTGGCTTGGGCTGTGGCGTGGAACTTGGCTTGGAGGGACATAGAGTCCAAGGGGCCGGTTTTGGCGGACAAAGAGTCCAAGGGGGGACAAGGAGTCCAAGGGGGGACAAGGAGTCCAAGGGGCCGGCTTCGGGGGACAAAGAGTCCAAGGGGGGACAAGGAGTCCAAGGGGCCGGCTTAGGGGGACCAGGAGTCTGAGGGGCCGGCTGAGGGGGATGCCGTGTCCTCGGCAGAGGCCTGGGCGTCGGTCGAAGTGCGTCCTGGACCATCATTGGAATAGCAACAGGGGCTGATGCATCTGAGACCACCGCCGGAACAGGAACCGGTGTGTCCGGGACCACTACCGGAACAGGTACTGGTGCGTCTGGGACGACCACCAAAACAGGAGCTGATGGGTCCGGGACAGCCCCACAGTCTCGCACTCAGAAGGCACGCCGATTTTTCCCCGTGGCCAGCCGCGGTACTGCAACAAAAAATCCCATGGGGCCCAGAAAGTTTTTTTTCCCATAGACCGCAATAGTAAAAGAGAAGCCTCTAAAACTGTTCACAGGAACCTCCAGCTGTAATCACCGGCAATTACTAATCTTTGTATTCTATATTTTTAAGTCATGGATTTTATATCCGTCAAAAATGTTTTCTAACGGCCAGAAAAGTCAAAGAAAAGTCTCTTTCTGGGCGTGACGTCACGGCTGACGTCACAGCCCAGTTTTATATTAATATATATTATGTAATTATATTATATTAATACATTAATAATATATGTAATGCTATACATGTAATAATATACATTAATTAATATATTATATTAATACATATTATATTAATACTCGCGTCATTGCCCCGGGGTATGATGGGAGGCCCCAGAGCATCATGGGAGCTGACTCAACTGCGCATGCTCTATGGGCCCCTTAACGCGGAAGTAAATCCGGAAGTCAGAAATTTTTCGGCATATGCACTAGGTGAGCAATTTACATTGAAATGAATGGGCGGCCATTTTCCTATCTCCTATCCAGTTATTCAATACATCCATGGTCCGGGACCACCGCCGGAGCAGGAACAGGAAGTGATGCGTCCGGGACCACTGCCGAAACAGGAAGTGATGCGTCCGGGAACACCGCCGAAACAGGAACTGATGCGCGCGGGACAACCGCCGAAACGGAAACTGATGCGTCCAGGACCACCGTCAAAACGGGAACCGAAAAACATGGAGGTAGAAACAGTCCGGACCAGCAGGGAGCAAAGGAAAGACAAGACCAGATATACAAGATATATAAGGGTTAACGAGACACAGATGCAGACGATCAGGGCAGATGGAAACAGGAAGGTCAAGACAGAACTCAAACGCAAAGACATTGGTTTCAAAATAAAACAGGAAAATGTCAACTCCAGACAGTTAAAGATGTGATTGTTTGTGAACGTTAATCAGAAGTTATATTATTATTAATAATAATAATGACAGGATAAAGATAATAAATGTGTAATATTGTCAACTAACTCTAAGAATTTAACATTCTTTGTTCCAGATGTTCAGTTGCCAATGCAGCAGTATGTGAGTATCTTCACTAATATTTAATATTTTATATATATCTACCTTTAAAATATAAATATGTACTAAATATCCAGGTTCATCAATCGTTTCCTGTTTGTTCATTTCCGTCAACATTTGCTGCTGACTATTCTTGATTTTCTGTTAATAAACCTAAATACCAGAGGGTCAATCATTATTGTTGTCTTAGTTGACTTACGAGACGTTAAATAAACATTTATAGCTGATAACTTTAATAAATGTTATTAAGGGATGATTTTCTGGTTTTCATTCAGATATTGATGTTAAAAGAGTTATGATTGTAGATTAATTGTATAATTGCAGATCAATTTCACAGGAACCATTAAGAACAGTCCATTATCATATAAATATGATCTTGATCTCCCTCTGGTGGTGAAAATATGAATTAAAAGAATATTGTATGTTTCCACAGGTGAACAGGGATGAAGATGATGATGATGATGATGATGTGGTGATCTATGAAAACGAAGACTTGGCTGCTTCTGTCCAATCCACAGATCAATAAATCAGCTGTGTGTGATGGAAACATTAGCGTTAGCCTGGCTACAGAGCAGCAGACGGATGTTTTGTCTCTGAAAGCTCAGCTCTGGGTCACCGGGGCCTGTTTATGACAATCCTAGTGTTTAGTCTTCATCATTTTGTGATCTTCAAAACTCCTCTGCAGCTTTTCCTCGGCATTACTCCTGCATCGAGGAGCCTGATGGATGTCTGAGCCGCTAGCATGCTAACGATGTATTAAATCTCCTAAACTGGGATCATCTCTCTTTATTCCTGTTAGTTTCATGCATATATTAATCATGTTTGTAAAATAGCGTTCTTCCATCTCCGTAATGTCACAAAAATTAGGAACATCCTCTCGCAGAGTGATGCGTGTTCTGACCTAGTTGGAACCATTTTAGTTAAATATTTAGCCACTAGGGGGCACTTGTCTCATTTGTGAGCCTCGTGGTCTGTTTTGTACCATGTAGGCTGCCATCTTGGTTTTTCTTTATTGACTGTGAGCAATTGTAGAGCTGAGCAGGCAAGGGATCACATCCATAATTTTTGGGGGAATCAGTTAATGAAAGCATTGTCTGTTAGTACGGTTTTAAGATACATATATTATATTATTGAAAGCATTGTCTGTTAGTACGGTTTTAAGATACATATATTATATTATTGAAGCTACATTTGTTTTAATCTGAGCTTGAATTTTGTTTCACGCTGTTTATCAGTTGTAGTTCAGTCAACAAAAAATCATTTGTGCTCTGTTAGCTATATTGCAGCTTTATATTTGTAGCCTCACGTGCTTTATACCTTAAAGGTACCGTGGAATATGTTGATAAATGGGGTTTATCCAATAAGTGTTCATTTTTGTATTCTTTTTATTTCAGTTTTACCCAATTCGTATGCTGTACACAATAAAGCCATCATTATTCGCTACAGTGTGTGGAAGGAGTTATCTGTCTGCCTAGTTGAGGAAGGGGGTGTTACGGGGTAAGGTTTTGGACCCAAATGCAGCACACGGAGCACACAGTGGTAGTTTGTTTGGTTTGCTTCATTACCTTCAAAATGGATGAAGAGCAGGCAGGAATGCAAGACAAGGATCAGGCAGCAATCTTTGTCAAGTTCGGGAATACAAGGTCAGGCAACGGAGAGCAGGAAACAAGGCAGGATCCAGGAACAGGCAGGGTCCAGGAACAGGCGGGGTCCAGGAACAGGCAGGGCCCAGGAACAGGCAGGGTCCAGGAACAGGCAGGGTCCAGGAACACGCAGGATCCAGGAACAGGCAGGGTCCAGGAACAGGCAGGGCCCGGGAACAGGCGGGGTCCAGGAACAAGCAGGGTCTGGGAACAGGTAGGGTCCGGGAACAGGCAGGATCCAGGAACAGGCAGGGTCCAGGAACAGGCAGGGTCCAGGAACAGGCAGAGTGTCACGATGTGGTTGTTGAGGACCCAAATGCAGAAGAGCAGGAGGCAGGAGTTGGCAAAAAGGCAGGATTTATTGAACAAAACAAAACAAAAACGCTGCAGAGCAGGATCTCCAAGGCAGAACAAAAACAGGAATCCAAAAAACATAGGTACATGGAGGGAGCAAACAGTACGGACCAACAGGGAGCATGCCCTCTAGTGGAAATATAAATTATTGCATTAAAATTACTTATTTGCCCTCTAGTGCACATATAAGTTACTGCATTTAAAGGCATTTATTTGCCCTCTAGTGGACATATAAGTTACTGCATTAAATTACTTATTTGCCCTCTAGTGGACACATAAATTACTGCATTAAAATTACTTATTTGCCCTCTATTGGACATTTAAATAACTACAATTAAATACATTTATTTCCCCTTTAGTGGACATATAATTTATTGCATTACAATGCATGTATTTGCCCTTTTAGTGGTAACATATATAACTGGATTAAACTTTATATAATTGCCCTCCAGTGGAAAAAATAAATTAATGCATTAAAATTACTTATTTGCCCTCTAGTGGACACATACATAACTGCATTAAAAGTACTTATTTGCCCTCTAATGGACATTTATATTACAGGATTTAAATGCATTTATTTGCCCTCTATTGGACACATAAATTACTGCATTAAAATTACTTATTTGCCCTCTAGTGGACACATGAATAAATGCATTAAAATTACTTATTTGCCCTCTAGTGGACATATAAGTTACTGAATCAAAATGACTTAATTGCCCTCTAGTGGACACATAAATTAATGCATTAAAATGACGTATTTGCCCTCTAGTGGACACATAAATTACTGCATTAAAATGACTGATTTGCCCTCAAGTGGACACATAAATTACTACATTTAAATGCATTTATTTGCCCTCTAGTGGACACATAAATTACTGCATTAAAACTACTTATTTTCCCTCTAGTGGACACATAAATAACTACAATAACCCTGGAGAGCTCCATCAGCGACCGGCTTCATCACCCGCGATGCGTCACTGAGAGGCATTGCAGGTCCTTCCTCCCCGCTGCCATCAGACTTTACAACCAGGCCTGCTCTCAGTAGATAACGGACAATAAATAACATGTGCAATAACAAGATGTGCAATAACCATATGTGTAATATCTGTCTCTCTGTCTCACATTCACTCTACCTGCTTTTTTGCACTGTTTTTTTTCCTTCGCACTACTTTTTTTTCCAACGCAATGTATATGTTACGGTTAATGTAGAAAAACGGCTATTTTGCAAAATAGCCGGCTAATGTTCAAAATAACCGGCAGGGCGGGGAATATGTAAAATAGCCGGCCAAACGGCTATTTTGCAAAATAGCCGGCTCATTTGCAAAATAACCGTCAGGGCGGCTAATGTAGAAAAACGGCAGTAGCCGGTTAATGCTGTGGATGTGTCAGACCCGACACTTTTTCGGGGAGAGTAACGTTAGGCTTCTTCAACAGCCATAAATAGCCTTGTCAACAACAAGCATGTGCAGCATATGGGCTTCTTCCATTGGCTGCGTTACGCACCAACTGCACTGGTTGATGACTGTAAGTGACTGGTTTGAAGCGCGAATTTCATCCATTCAACTGAACTGTAGGCTATTCTGTAGTGTAGTAACTGGACTGGCATTATAGTTATAAAGGAAGGTCAATGAAGTTTATTATAGTAGGGATAGAAGGTAACACTAAGCATTCAGGAAGGTAGGCTTCTTCTAGGAATGGTTCAGTAACAATAATATATTGTTCTACTCATAATAAACTGTATCTTTTCTATGAGGCAGAGGTTATATTTCTAATCAGTATTTTTTTCTCCTTCTTCTTAGGTAAAGCTTCGCAATTCATCACCAGTGGTGTTGACACACAACCAATGCTCCTGTGTGGCAGGCACTGTTTTTTTGCAGTCACACAGTGGCATTGTTATTCCAAACTGCACATTATTCACAGCTCAACGTGCCAGTTGTGCCACCTGTGCATAGCTGCACAGAATCTGAACAGCAATGGCACAAGCCGCGAACAATGGTCATTTAAAATGAGATTTATTTATTTTTCTATGTATCTCTGTCTTTTGATTTAAAGTGACTCCCTTCACATTAAATGTGTTTTCTGTTAGGGTGTGAAGCCAGGACCCATCAACTACATGGTCTTCACCAAGCCGGTACCAAATAGGATGGTCCAGACTGGAGTAAGATAATTTGAGCCGTAAAATTTTATGTCCTGTGTTACAAATGCATTTTATTTGTTTATTATCTGTATTCCTTACCTTTTATCAATGTGCTGTATTGTCTAAACAATTTTTTGTAGGAGTGGATTTTACAGAGGCATGGTGGATCCATTACCAGATCCCTGCATGTTCAGAATAACGGAGGCGTAGTCAAAATTTAGTATTGAGGACAGGCCACTTGTGACCAAGATGAACATGGGACCTGACAAGCCACTTGTGGAAAGTGCCTCCGGGTTGGTGCAGGAGGGCAGTGTTCTGTCATATCAGCAGCCTGCTTTGACATCCCGGTACATCACACTACATCATGATACACCACCTACACCACACTTGACTCGGGAGGGGTACGTTATCTTGCCATCTGAGTGCGCGTTTGTGTGCTTGGAACTTGCAACTACATCTCAATAGCCTGTCTTTAACCATGGCCATGGCTCACAAAATTGAGGAGACGACACGTGAGCAAAGCTCCAGCTCTGAGTTGCACCTGCTCCGCAGACCCAGGGTGACTGCCTCCAGGTTTCGAGAAGTATGTCATGTCAGAGGCCAGAGCTCTGCAGAGTCACTTGCCGAGCGCATAATCAAGGGAACAAGGCAGACGGCTGACATGAGGAGAGGTGCTGAGATGGAGCCTGCAGTAGCAGCCGAGTACCGTAGGCTAGTGAACGTTAACTACTCACCCTGTGGTCTTGTCATTCACCCCGCTGCCCCCTGGCTTGGTGCTTCCCCTGATGGAGTCGTTTTTGACCCCACTGAATACCCCCAATTTGGCCTTGTCGAATTTAAATGCCACAATGTGCAAAACTTTGTTGACTGCAAATATGTGCAAATGGAATGCGGTTCCCCTAAACTAAAGAAAAGCCATGCATATTACTGGCAAGTGCAAGGACAACTCCTTGTCCCTGGGATGCAGTGGTGTGACTTTGTAGTGTGGGCACAGGAGGACTACCTTGTGCAACGAATGTACATGGATCAAGAAGTGCAAAGAGCAATTCGATAAAAAACTGACCATTTCTTTTTCTACACATACATGCCCAAATACCTGTCTTTGAAAAATGAACTGTAGCCGTAAAACTCTGTTGAGCTGAGTTATACAGTATGTATGTATGTATGTATGTATGTATGTATGTATGTATGTATGTATGTATGTATGTATGTATGTATGTATGTATGTATGTATGTATGTATGTATGTATGTATGTATGTTATTGCTCAAGAATTCAACTGTTCATTGTTATCAAGAAAATTGTGTTAGTTCTTCTTTCAAAACTTAAGTCAACTGTAAAAGTAAATCTACTGTAATTGTAAGTCTGTCTTAAAACAACATTCAGGTGTCCTTATGAACAGTGAAAGAGGTTTTCCTCGCTGCAATCATTCCTCCTGTTCATACTGGATATTAAAAGATCCCCTTCAAATGTGCTTTCAATGTAAGTGATGGAGGACAAAATCCAGTGTCCACACAGTTATGTAAAAGTTGATGTGAAGCTTATGAGTCTTCTTCAGTCTGAGTTAGTCATATCAAGTGGATACCTGCCACATTTACAGTCTTTTTAGCATCAAATTCCCTCTTTGTGTTTCCTTAGACAGTGTTTCCTTGTTGAGCTGCGATAGAAGTATAGTAACAAAAAGAGGGACTTTGGCACTAAAAAGACTGTAACGTTGAAAGATACAGTATCTACTTGATTTGACTCATTTGGAAGCTTCATATTAGCTTCATAAGAACTTTTAAATACATTTTTGCCCAGGAGGACTGGATTTTGTCCTCCATCACTTACATTGTAAGTACATTATGAAGGGATCTTCTACTGGTCAGTATGAACAGGAGGAATGATTCCAGCAAGAACACACACATTTCAATGTTAGTTTTGGCAACAGACTGTTTTGTGAACCTGTCCTTTAAGTGGGACAGGATTTGTTGCAGGGCTGTTGTATTAGAATGCTTAGCTAGACTAGGGTTGGGCATTCCACTAATCTACACATTGTTTTCTCAATTGATTAATCGTTCGGACTATAAAATGTCAGAAAATTGTGAAAAATGCCCATCTTCTCGTCTTTTTTTGACCTGCCAAGAGTCCAAACCCCAAAGATAATTCAGGACAGGATTGTATAAGCATCTGTACAGTACAATTTCTTTTTCTACTAATACATGCCAAAACACCTGTCTTTGAAAAATGAACAATGAAAATACAAGCAAAACCCAGATCCTTCAATTAAAGACTTGAATGACATATGATTAAAACATTTTATTTGTAACAGACTGTTATGAATTGTTTTTTTAAAACATTGCTCTTTTGTGGGGAATCAATAAAACAAGTATTTTATCAGACAATGGTATGAAGTGATTATTTTTTTAAATGTGTTAACAATGCATTTTTGTAGGGAAATCATCAGAATCATCTCTTTACATATAGATTACATATACATATACATGTACTTACACAGAATAACAATACAACAATCTTCAGAAATATACATAAGTACTGACTATAAACAGGTGATACTGTTTGTGAACTAAATAGGATACAAATAGTGAAAAGAACTGAATACTGCAAGTAAGAGTGTTAAGATAAACAGTAGTAATAGTAAAAAAAAAATAAATGCTACTTTATACATACAGGACTGTCTCAGAAAATTATAATATTGAGATTTTCTGTAATGCAATTACAAGAAAGAAAAGAAAGAAAACTCAAATATCCTATCTCAAAAAAATAGAATATTCTGGGAATCTTAATCTTAAACTGTAAGCCATAATCAGCAATATTAAAATAATAAAAGGCTTGCAATATTTCAGTTGATTTGTAATGAATCCAGAATGTATGACATTTTTGTTTTTTTTTAAATTGCATTACAGAAAATAAAGAACTTTATCACAATATTCAAAATTTTCTGAGACAGTCCTGTATAGTATTTACATTAAGTGCCTATGGCAACCCAACCCATAATCCATTTCTAGACCATCTAGTCTCACTTGACCCATTTTTTAACTAATGCCTTGTTCTGATAATTTGACAGCATACATGCTACTGCAAACAGCTGCTTGATGTTGTAGACATGTGATAGGAGGATGACACCATCAAAAAGTTTGTTCTGTTTTATCCTCCTAATGACAAGCTCCACATGTACCCTCAGTCTGGCTATGGCCTGTGTCTCCCTAACCTGGTATGCTGATCTTGAGGAATATTATCAAAACCAGTTCACAAGTCCGCTGTGCTGTAGTGAGTTTTATTCAGTAAGCCGGCGGTGAGCAGGACCTACGCAGAGCGTGTCTGGGTTGGTGTGCTGACCAAGAGTGGTTGGAGTCATGGGTTTTTATACAGTAAGTTCAAAGCACAAACTGCAAGAATCAACAAACAAAAGGTGAAAGACAAAAAACAATTAAAGGGTGTTTACAGTCATATGTGATCATTCAGTTGGAAACTACCCATAGCAGTTTTGTTCTTGTCGGCTATTTTTAAATTTTGTTTCAGTCTTAGTCCTGTTTCAATCGCCGTTGTTATTTTTTGTCATATTTAGTCGAACTCATCCTTTTTTTATTTAGTCACATTTTTGTCGACTAAAAGTCGAGCATTTTAGTCTTTGTCTTAGTCCATGAAACCGTGAATTTATTTGTTTAGTTTTAGTCAACAAAAACTATTTGCATTTTAGTCTAGTTTTAGTCTGACAATTTAGTCTAATTTTAGTTTGACAATTATTTTAGACATCAGTAGATCAAATCGAAAAATATTTTCCATCGCATTTTCTCTTATCCTTTTGATAAAAATGTAAATTTTAAGAAATTGATGAGGCATTCCAGACCCCTGCGGGGACACGACGCCGCCCTGCGGACGGCTCCTGAACTCATGTCCCCCTCAGCACATTGACATGCAATTACAGTTGCTAAGGGCCCCTGCGGGTACGACACCTTGCCGGCAGCGCATTGTCTCATTCAGTGTCCCTAGACATTGTCATTCCAGTCCCTGCGTCTTGCATCCCTGCTGGGACAGACACCGCTGAGGACCCCTACCGGTGCGACGCCTTGCCGGCAGCGCATTGTCTCATTCAGTGTCCCTAGACATTGTCATTCCAGTCCCTGCGTCTTGCATCCCTGCTGGGACAGGCACCAGGGGAGTGTATCGGACTTCCAGCCCCCGCAGAAACAAGACCATATATGGATTTCCTGACGAAAGGCCACACCTCTGACTGTCTCACTGACTTGTTTAATTCTGTTGTTTGTTCTTGTATAAAAAGCTTGTTACAAAATCACTCGAGGTCAGCCCACCGACCGAGACACTGCGTCTGTGTTGGTCTGCTGAACGCCGGCTAAATAAAATCTCTCACCCCACAGCGGACTCCTGAACTGGACTTTGTATTATTCTTCAACAAAATACATCTAGAAAGGGAACATGAATTGACATGAATTTGCACATTTATTTGGATCACAATTCAGACACATTGATGGTTGCATTAAAATAAATGTACATCTGCGATGAAAATAAAATAAAGTGCCTAATGGGCTAGTTGACATTCAACACAATGGATCTGAGGTCAGTGAAAATAAGAGAAAAATAAGAAAATAAAAACAAACTCCCAATGTATCCCAAAATAGTTTATTTGTGACACTATAAAGTGCATATAGCAAACTAGTTCACATCATTTCATATTATACACAGAGCACTATAATTATGCAACTTGCAAAAATGTAACAATCTCAGTCAAATACTGTACAAACTATGGTAACTGCAGCATGTCGGCATAGGTCTGCACTCTACAGACCCCTTTTCCCCCCTGTGCAGATGAAACGGTCAAGTCAATCATTCAAATTCATTCAAGTACCTAACTTGAGTTGGAACTACTCCACAACACAGACACAGAGCTACAACATGGAGCTTGACAAGAAAATGTGTCATTTGATTTGTAAATGAAAACAAATTTGCAAATGAAAACTTAAATGATTTGCTTTTTTTCCAGAAAGAGGAAAAAGGCAGGATATGTTCAATAATACAAGTCAAACATTCAAATTAATTCACGTCCCTAACTTATTGGAGCCAGAGCTCAACTTCAGAGCTCAACACTTACTCCCAAAAAAGTGCATATATCAAACTAATTCACATAGCATATACAGTTAACGGTGAAACAAGGCAGAGCTTGCTAGAACTAAGACAATGGAAAAAAGTGCATTATTTTTTAAACTTGCAAATGAAAACTGAACCAGGGTCGATTTTGAAACACATTTGTATATGTTTAACTTACTTAAGCTGCAGAGATTTAACACAATCTTAGTAAAGTACTCTGCAGCCTCCCCCCCCCAGTATATTTAGTCCTTGTTTAGCTTGAGAAAGGCTCTTCTTTCCAATGTGGTTCTTGCCCTGTTGCAGCGACCAGTTGAGAGGTCACCAGTTACACTGAAGACGCGCTCTGCAAAAGCTTGTGATGCCGGTATTGCCAGAAGATCCAAGGCCAAAGGTTTCAGACGCACAAACAACTTGTGTCTCAGTGTCACTCTGAGATACCCAAAACGCTATCCCAGACATATCAGCAGCTTGGGACAGGGCCTCTTTGTATTTCTGAATCTCCTGCTTGATAGAAGCCTTGGGGGTCCTGGGCCTTGCTGAATGCCTGGGGTTAAAAAATCAAAATCTAGGCCGCTTTGGCAAAGTGGCTGACTCTTCAGTCTCACTCTCTGCTTCTTCAGTGTCGTCCTGCTCTTCTTCACGGATCATTGGTGGCACACTGTGAATGATGTATTCTTCAGCTTCTTTCAGTAGTTCCTGAATTCCGTCATCTTCATTTTCAATTAGGACGTCTGCTGCTACAGAGGGGTCAACAAAACATGCAGCTGCAGCAAGAGGAGAGAACCTGTCATCTGCGACATTAAGGAAAAGGCCAAAGCGTAGCTTTATATTCTCCCTCATCTTCTGTGCCAGTGCAGCTGCATCCTTGTAGCTCCGGGTATGAACTCTGGAGAACTCAGACAGGTGACCAATCAAGTCCAGCAACGCAGGCACAGCAAGGCATAGGGAATTGGTGTCACTTTGAAGTAGTTTTGCGTGTTCAGCAAATGGAAGAAGCAAGGTCTTGAGGATAGCCAGCTTCTGCCACTCACTGGGTTGCAGGCTGTCCCAGGTCATACTCTCAGCTACCGATGCAAGATGGTCCTTCACCTGAAGAGCGGGAGACATCATCAAATAAGTACTGGACCATCTGGTTGGGCAGTCTTTGATGAGGGTGAGTCCACACCTTGCCAGTAACCGTTCTATGGCAATGGATGATTTGCGGAACAGTTTCACCAGGTGCCTGAGTTTGTCCAGAACTTTCTTGATGGTGGATTCCTTCTGGACCATGTTCACAACTAGCTGAAGAGTATGAACCACGCAGGGGGTCCTCTCCCAGGTTCTGTACCTAATGGAAAAAAAGGTGTAACAAAGAACAGACTTTTCATAACCATTGAATTAGCACATACTTATCAGCACATAAAACAGGCTCATTGCCGATTCAATTTTAGAATATAAACACATCTTATCCATCCATCTACTGCTGCAGCAGTGTTTTACACAAATCAAATCAAATCAAATCAAATCAAACTTTATTTATATAGCACTTCTCATACAAATAATGCAACACAAAGTGCTTAACATAAAACAAATAAACATAAAACGTATTAATGAGGTTCTCCGGGAGGCTGTTCCACAATCGGGGACCATAAAAACTGAATGCCGCCTCCCCGTGTGTCCTAGTTCTAACTTTTGGTATGGTTAAAAGGCCAGCACCGGAGGACCTCAGGGTCCGTGAGGGTCGATAGGGTAAAAGTAGTGCAGACAAATAAGAAGGCCCAAGACCATTAAGACACTTAAAAACCAGTAAAAGAACCTTAAAATCGATCCTGAAGCGCACGGGGAGCCAATGCAGCGATTTTAAAACAGGTGTAATGTGCTCCCGCCCTCTGGTCCTCGTCAGCACGCGTGCGGCTGAATTCTGTAATAATTGTAGGCTATATTGCAGGGCGTTACAGTAATCTAAACGACATGAGATAAAAGCATGCATTAGCACCTCCGTACTGGCCTGAGAGAGAAACGGGCGGACTCTGGCTATGTTCTTAAGATGGTAAAAACCGATCTTTGTTATGTTTTTAATATGAGGAATAAAAGTGAGCTCAGAGTCAAAAAATCACGCCCAGATTTTTAACTGATTTTGAGGGTTTAAAATCCTGTAACTTTGGTAAAAGTTTCTCTCTCTGGCCTTCAGGACCGATGAGTAAAATCTCTGTTTTGCCCTGGTTGAGCTGTAGGAAGTTTGCTGCCATCCATGACTTGATGTCTAAAATACAGTTAAAAAGGGCATCAATTGGCCCAGTGTCATCAGGAGACACGGCGATGTACAGTTGCGTATCGTCAGCGTAACTATGGAAGCTGATGCCGTGTCTCCTGATGACGTCCCCAAGGGGCAGCATGTACAGATTAAAAAGAGTTGGACCTAAAATTGACCCTTGGGGAACCCCACACTTTATCTTATAGGTTCCTGAGGAACATGTATCCATACTTACAAAGAAACTTCGATCAGTGAGGTAGGACGTGAACCATTTAAGAACAGTACCAGAGAGGCCGACCAGGTGCTTCAGTCTGTTTAATAAAATGTGATGGTCTACTGTATCGAAGGCGGCGGTTAGATCCAGCAGAACCAAGACTGTGAGTTTTTGGTTATCTAAATTGCACCTGATGTCATTTAAAATCTTTAAAAGTGCTGTCTCTGTACTGTGGTTCATCCTAAAACCGGACTGATGAGCCTCTAAAATGTGTGTTGAGTTTAAAAATTCATTCACTTGATTAAAAACAAGTTTTTCTAAAATTTTACTTAAAAACGGTAAGTTGGATACAGGCCGGTAGTTATTTAAAACATTGGGGTCCAACCCACTCTTCTTCAGAAGGGGCTTCACCACCGCCGTTTTAAAGGCGGTGGGGAAGACACCCGTCTGAAGAGAACAGTTGACCAAAAGCTGTTCCTCAAAGAATCCATAGAGTGTTTTAAAAAACGGTGTGGGAATGGGGTCTAAAAGGCAGGTTGTGGGCTTTACCTTGGAGAAAACTCTACAAAGTGTCCCCGCATCAACCAAGGCAAAACTCTCCAGTGTTTCCTCAGGTAAAAGCACTGATCTAGGTGTGTTAAGAGTTAAAATCTGTTGAGATAAAAGACTGGATCTAACGTCATCAATTTTACCCCTGAAGTGGTCTGCAAAATCCTCACAGTAACGGTTGTTGTTTTTTTCTTTATGTGGTGGAATGTAATCTGGATTTGTTTTCTTTTTTTCTTTGTCTTTTTTCTTGTTTTTTATACGTGTTCGAAATAAACAAAAACGGACGGACGGACGGACGGACGGACGGACGGACGGACGGACGGACGGACGGACGAAAGATTCTGTTTCAGATGTTTAGGTCTTCAGATAATCCATCCGTCCACCTAAACTTTGAACTTGAACTATTGCTGGTTGTGTGTTCACAGGATTTACAGAAGTGTGAGGACGGTGGGTGTTGTTGTGAAGATATTTTTAGCCAACAAGTGAAAAAGAAACAGGAACTAACATGATCTTATAGAGAGGAGAAGCAGAGAAAAGCATCATTTCCTCCAGCAGAGACAGAATGACACCACGACTGCAGCTCTTCATCACTTTACTGCTTCACTTTGAAGGTAAAGATCAACTTTTTTACATGATTCAGGGCTTTATGTGATTTAAACCATAGGTGGGTAATCCTGGTCCTCCATTAGGTCTCTAATGGACAGAGGGGGTGTCGTTGGCGCAATTTTTTTAGATCTTCGAAAAGCCTTTGACACTGTTAATCATAAATTAAATTTTTCTCAGTGTACTTCCAACTGGTTCAACTCATATCTCACTAACCGATCTCAGTGTGTTCAAATACAAAATATAAAATCTACTTTCAAATATCTTGTCACAGGTGTTCCCCAAGGTTCAATCCTGGGTCCAATCTTTTTCAGTCTGTACTTAAACGATCTACCATCAGTGTGCCAAGGATGTGGGGTCATTATGTATGCTGCTGATACAGTGATTTTTGTAAAGGGTAAAGACCACTCTGAGGCTGCTCAGCTTACAAAGGTCATGGTAAACGTTACAAACTGGTTACAAACTGTTATTTACAACTTAACTCCTCTAAAACTGTTGCTATGTTTTTTGCTAAAACATACAAATCGTGTGTGTGTGTGTGTGTGTGTGGGATGGGAGGATTTATGTGTAATGTAGCTTTTAAATATTGTACGTTGCTTTTTATTTTATTACTACGCCTCGTGTTCCTTCTGGCAGGGGTCGGACTGCCAATGGAAATTAGTCTTTTGGCTACAATTGTGTGCATTTACATTTTAAAAATGTTCATTAATGTACATTATCCCTCTATAACACAGGGATTCTTGAGATAAGGGACAAAACAGGTTTTAAAAATCTTTTTTTTTTAAATGCACACTATATTCATTGGAACTGTATATTTGTGTAGAGAAGGGTCTTAGCTACTTAACCATGTAAAGGAACAGGTTCTAAATAAAAACACTTTTAAAAAAAGAAACATGCTTTACTTTAGAAATTGATTTGTATACAAGTATACAATTGTAATTATTCTATTCCAACAAGAATCTAAAGTCCTGAAGTCGGTATAGTTTTTAGTTACTCTGATATGTAATAAAACACAATATATAAACTTATGTTGTGATTTCACACTATTCTGAAAACTCAGATTTCTAAATGTCAGCATTTTCAATTTTTGTTTTTAATTTTAAAATGAAAAAAATAATTTGTTTAGATAAATAAGACATAGGAGGATGTAGATAAGATTATCCTTTTTTACATAAACAACATAGACTGAACACAGAATAAAAATGTTTTTCAAAAATGAACAAAAACATACATCTGACGGTGTTGACGAAGAACTGATGGTGTTGACAAAAAACTGATGTGTATTACTGATTAATGAACAAATATGTTTTTAAACAGATGGAAGATACAAAAGATGAAGAACTAACTACTCTTTGTCTTATATTGAACATAAATCAGATAATAATAATAATTAAAGCTGCAAGCAGCGATGAACAGGCCCTCGCACTCATGGCCACCGCCCCCCATAAGCATATCAGAAATTGTTTATTGTTTATTGTTTATTAAGATCCCCATTAGCTGTCACCCATGGTAACAGCTAGTCTTCCTGGGGTCTACACATAAAATACATATAAATGTAACATATATAAAATTTGTACATTACTACGTGAATAAAACTGAATGAGCTTGGACTATACTAAGCACTCCAAAATCCCGACCCACCCATCCACCTCCCACCACACAACCCCATCCTACTCCGTACATGCACAAAACAATGAAAATAATGTACATGCACAAAACATTGAAAATAAAATCAAAATAAGACAATGTCAGGTGTTACAAGAACACTGTTCTAAAAATCATCACTAGGTACAATTAGAGATAACACACAATCAAAGCTTGGTTTAGACTATTAGAACATGTTTAGAAGTCAAGACAGATTGAAATTAAACATGGTATCCATGAGATCAAAACAAAACGAGAATTCTACATGTTATGAAATCAAAAACCCTAGTAAAAACCTAACTGACTGCTAATTGTTTACTTTAATGGTATTCAGCCAACATACTTTTTTTAAGATGTTTTTTAAAAACCATTACAGAAGTAGTGTGTCTTAAGCAATCCGGCAGCTTATTCCATAAAGAAATAGAATGATATAGAACAGTTTTTTGCATAGAGCATGATCTAGCAGCTGGTAGTACAAAAATATCCATGGTTACCTGCCTTGTGTAATGATCATGAACTTCATCAGCGTGGCACATCTTAGAATATAAACATCGGGGCTTAGATGTAATACACATTTTACGAAAGAAAATGAGCTGATTGGATGACAGCCTGTCTTCTACTTTCAACCAGTTGAGCTTGTTGTGCATTTTATTAACATTGGCTCTGAACGGACAGCCAAGGACCATACGTGCAGATCTGTTTTGCACAAGCTGAAGTTTATGAATATCTTTTTTAGCAGCGCATGACGCTTTTGAAAGAGAAAAGTAATGCGTGGTGTCGGAGGATGGAGACGCACATTTTGATGTATAACACACTGGGGGGCACGTTACGGTTGGGGCCGTATTAACTGCCAAAGGAATGGCATAAATTGCATAAAAAATACACAATTAATTCAAAATGGCCGACTTCCTGTTCGGTTTCGGGCATGACGCCAAGATACTTTTCTTTAAGTTGCGCCATGATACAGGTGTGTACCGATTTTCGTACATGTACGTCAAACCGTATCGTAAGGCTTGAGACACAAAGTTTTCAAGGGGGGGGTTTTGAGCCATTTTGCCACGCCCATTAATGCAAACCATTAAATATCAAATTTTTCGCCAGGCCTGACTGGCGTGCAAAATTTTTTGACTTTTTGGGCACGTTTAGGGGGGCAAAAAGGCCTTCCTTTTGACAGAACAATAAGAAGACGAAGAAGAAGAATTAAAGCTGCAAGCAGCGATGAACGGGCCCTCGCACTCACGGCCACCGTCCCCCATAAGCATATCAGAAATGACACCACCCACGACCCTGGATGTCAAACGATTCAAAAGTTATAGCAGAAAATAGGGACAACCAATCAGAATAAGGGGTGGGGCTAATTCAGGCCAATGAAGCTCAAGGACTCAATACAGCGTCTGATGACATCCCCCACAACTCTCTATGTCAAATCATTCAAAAGTTATGGCAGAGAAAAGTATTCTAGGAGGCGCTGTTGAGCCGTTAGGCCACGCCAATTAATGCAAACCATGAAATATCAAATTTATCGCCAGGCCTGGCTTGCATGTAAAATTTGGTGACTTTTGGAGAACTATCAAATATGGACCAATCAGATGAAGGGGAGGCGCGCTTTTTGGCATCTAGCGTCGCCACGGTAACACTTTTGAAAGAGAGAAATAATGTGCGTAGTCGCAAGATGGAGACGCACATTTTGAGGTATAACACACCTGGGTGCACGTTACGGTTCGGGCCGTATTAATTGCCCAAGGAATGGCATAAATTACGCCAAGATTACACAATTAATTCAAAATGGCTGACTTCCTGTTCGGTTTTGGCCATGGCGCCAAGAGACTTTTCTTTAAGTTGCAACATGATACAGGTGTGTACACTTGATCTGACTGTCTACAGTCATGTCTGACTGTAGATTTCACCCTTAAAGGAACTTGAGGCCGGATTGTGGCAGGATTTATGAAAAAAATCCGTATACATTTTAAGTTTTCTAGTAATAATGTCAGATGAAGCGTTCCAAACCCAAAAGAATGAGCCCTCTAGTGTATCTCTCCTTTGCCTTGAACAGGCTGTGTGCTGCAAAATGTGCTGCAATTCGGTCCCGAATTTCCTGCGCTGGGCTGCGGATGTGACGTCACATGACGCTGCATGCACGTTCTCCCCATTCTCCCGTGCCGGCTTCACTGTTGGCTGCAGTACCCCCAACAGCCGTCGTGGTGAAGGGTGGCGCTAGAGAGTCTAATTTCTTAAAAGGAGCCTCAAGCTCCTTTAATATCATTCAGTATCACACAGGCTTGAATGATATTGAAGAGAGAGATACACAGAGACAGACGAGGAGTGAGGAGTGAGTTTGCGCACAGTTAATACACGCTTCGAAAAGACGGTATTTGCTCCACTATTTTTGCGTGTGGCAAATAGCGCTGGCCTTTGTGAATTAGACGGTTTTTGCAATGAGGCTTATTTGCATAGAAAGGGGGCAATTTTTCACCGAATGTATGAATATTACCTAATTTACATGCATGCAAATGGCACAGGCGCACCATGACACTATTTGCTTGGCAGCGCAGTTTGTGGTGCAATTCGCCCTTTGCAGGTGCTTTGTAAATTAAACGCTTTTTGTCTCATTTGCACCGGTTTAGCGGCCGCAAAAGCCGCGCAATCCTTTTGTGGATTTGGCCCTTTGTCTTTCGCACTACTTTATTTCCATCGCAATGTACTGTATATACTGTCTATATTTCGTTATTATATATATTTTTTACTTTTATGTGTGTGTTAAGTTTACTGCTGCTGAACAAAGTGAGTTTCCCCATTGAGGGAGAAATAAAGGATTATCTTAACTTATCTTATTTCAGCTAAAATGATCTTTTTAACATTGAAGTGTAAGAAAGAAAAGAAGTCAGAAGACCTAACTTAATATATTAATCTTTTTATAAATGTAGATTTGACTGATTTCAGTGTTTTACCAAGACCAAAAGTTCTTCTTTTATTCTTCTGTTTCTGAGAAAATGGTTCAAAGTCAAGGCAGAAGAGGAAGGTTTGCTTCCTCTTTTCATGTTTCCATGAAACCAAATATAACGTTGAATTAAAAGAAGCCGGGTCATGTTCATTTTTTTATGAACTTTAACGATAACTACTTGCACATATGACGGTGGACCTCGGCCCGGGTCCTGCAGAGCTGCTGTCCTGCAGGTTTGAGATGTTTCCCTGATTCAGCAAAAACCCTGAGGGCGTCCAAATAGTGCAACAGACTGGCTTGTGCCACCCCTGATACATGGACATATACTGTGTATGAAATTAGCCCGTAGTGCATGAGAAAGTAAGGGAAAATGATTCTATCAAGTTGAGGTTATTGAATGTTGCTTCTGTGCTGACAAACTTAGATATGTATGTTAAATATGTTTCTAGGGTCAGGTTGATGTGTGAAGTGTAAAACCTTTCTCAGAGTGTTTTTCTCTGCAGCAGGAATCAGTGGTGAAATCTTTCTCCATCACAGAGCTGGAGATGACGTCGTTTTACCGTCTAAGATTTATTCTTCATATTACCAATGTTCTGATGTTTACTGGATTCATTACAAAGATTTTCATCATGAAACTATTGTGAATACGTCACCTGGAGCTGACAGGATCAGTTTGAGCAGTGACTGCTCTCTGATCATCAACAACATCACTGCTGAAGATGCTGGTTATTACTGGTGTAGGATTAGAACTGATGGTGGTTCCCAAGCATCTGTGTATCTGAATGTTTTAACAGGTGAGTGTTTTGACTTAATAACATCCAGACTGTCAGTTTGAATCCTCCTCATCAACTCTGAGTGAAACACTGTTAAAAGCTTGTGTGGATTTGTCAGGGACATGAACGTCTGGTCTGTTTGGGATCGTCCTCAACATGATGGATCCTCTCAGAGGAACTGGACCACAAACACCTGACGTTTATTTACACGTTTAAATATTTGATGTTTCTGTCAGAGAATCACTCAGTAAAACTGGATCAGAAAAATGAGGAGTTTCTCATATTCAAGTGTCTGAAATAACAGTTATTTGTCTTCTTCCAGTCTCTCCATCTCCACCAGATGTGGATCCAGGAAGGGATGGAGATGTGACATTACGCTGTTCTCTGGTGGGCCCCCTTTATTTGGTTTCCTGTGAGCAGAACAGCATCATGTGGGTGGATGAGACAGGAACTGTGCTGCTAGGTGAAGGTGATGGGTTTGTGTCTGGAGGACAGAACAACTGTGTTTCTGATCTGATGGTGAAACATCAGAGAGGCTCCAAGAGAAGATTCACCTGCCAGGTTGTTGAAGGAGACAGAGTGAAGATAGATGCTGAATACACACTGGACTTTACAGGTAAGACCCTGAAATCATGAAGATAATTAAAACTGGATGTCATCATTCTGACTTTACACTTTTAATCAGTTAAAGTCTTAATATGAACTTTCTGACCATTTTGTTGAATCCTTTGATTCCAGATTCCAGTGTGATCAATACCAGATTGATTATTGGATGGGTGGTCGGGGGGCTGATGGTGGTTCTGGTCAACATTGCTACGTTTCTCATCATTTACAGGATAAAAGTTAAAAGGAACAATCCCAGAAATCAAACAGGTGTGTTTGACCTGCCTGTCAGGCTTTTATTTAGTTTCTGAAGTTAGATTGAGTTAAACTCTGAAACAAAATCAACAAACAGCGTTTTCTCAAACTGGAATAAAGCAGTTAAAGATGTGATTGTTTGTGAAAATGGCGTGGAGACTGGTGGACAAAATCCTCTGGATCTGAGAGTCAGTGAGAGTCTGAGATGGTGGATTTCATCTGCTGCTTTTGAAATAACTACTGCAGGCCTACCTCCATTGTCGACACGGTGGCTCGAAGTTGTGGACGCAAGGTCTCCGGTGCCTGTCGTAGCGGCAATCCTAGAACCCGGTGGTGGACACCGGAAGTACAGGATGCCGTCAGATTGAAGAAGGAGTCCTACCGGGCTATGTTGGCCTGTGGGACTCCTGACGCAGTAGAAAGGTACCGGCAGGCCAAGCGGGCTGCGGCTCGAGCAGTCCTGGAGGAAAAAACTCGGGTCTGGGAGGAGTTCAGGGAGGCCATGGAGGAAGACTTTCGGTCGGCCTCGAAGAAATTCTGGAGGACCGTTCGGCGCCTCAGAAGGGGGAAGCAGTACTCTGCCTGCACCGTTTATGGTGCAGGTGGGGAGCTGTTGACCTCGACTGGGGACATCGTCGGACGGTGGAAGGAATACTTTGAGGATCTCCTTAACCCGACTGACATGCCTTCCACTGAGGAAGTAGAGAGTGGGGACTCTGGGGCGTGCTCATCCATCACCCAAGCCGAGGTCACTGAGGTGGTTCGTAAGCTCCTCGGTGGCCGGGCACCGGGGGTGGATGAGATTCGCCCTGAGTACCTCAAGTCTCTGGATGTCGTAGGGCTGTCTTGGCTGACACGCCTCTGCGACATTGCATGGAGGAAGGGGACAGTACCGCTGGGGTGGCAAACCGGGGTGGTGTACCCTCTGTTTAAAAAGGGGGACTGGAGAGTGTGTTCCAACTACAGGGGGATCACATTTCTCAGCCTCCCGGGGAAAGTCTACGCCAGGGTACTGGAGAGGAGATTACGGCCGATAGTCGAACCTCGGATTCAGGAGGAACAATGCGGTTTTCATCCCGGTCGTGGAACACTGGACCAACTTTACACCCTCTGCAGGGTGCTCGAGGGTTCATGGGAATTTGCCCAACCAGTCTACATGTGTTTTGTGGATCTGGAGAAGGCATTTGACCGTGTCCCTCGTGCCATTCTGTGGGGGCTCGGTGAGTATGGAGTCCGGGGCCCTCTACTAAGGGCTGTCCGGTCTCTGTATGATCGGAGCAGGAGTTTGGTTCACATTGCCGGCAGTAAGTCAGACTTGTTCCCGGTGCATGTTGGACTCCGGCAGGGCTGCCCTTTGTCACCGGTCCTGTTCATAATTTTTATGGACAGGATTTCTAGGCGCAGCCAGGGGCCGGAGGGGATCCGGTTTGGGAACCTCAGGATTTCATCTCTGCTTTTTGCGGATGACGTTGTCCTGTTGGCTTCATCGAACCGGGACCTTCAGCATGTGCTGGGGCGGTTTGAGGCCGAGTATGACGCGGCGTGGATGAGAATCAGCACCTCCAAGACCGAGGCCATGGTTCTCCATCGGGAAAGGGTGCGTGCCTTCTCCGGGTGGGTTCTACAAGCGGCCGAGATGAGATTCCTCCACAGGACAGCTGGACGCTCCCTTAGAGATGAGTTTCCTCCCTTAGAGATGAGAGGGTGAGGTGTTCGGTCACCCGAGAGGACCTCAGAGTCGAGCCGCTGCTTCTTCACATTGAGAGGAGTCAGCTGGATACTGCAGGATAAAGTGATCTAAACTAGACTTGAATAGAAAACGTCACAGCTGCACATGTAGAGAAAAGAGGAAGTAGAAACTATTTCTTCCCTCCAGCATCACTGGAAATGTAACAAAAGACACTTATTAACGAACAAGTTAATCAGAAGTTAGATAATTATTAATAATAATAACAGAATAAAGATAATAAATGTGTAATCTTGTCAACTAACTAAGAAGTTAACATACTTTGTTGCAGATGTTCAGTTACAAATGCAGCAGTATGTGAGTATCTTCACTAATATTTAATATTTTATATATATCTACCTTTAAAATATAAATATGTATGAAATATCAATGTTCATCTAATGTTTCCTTTTTGTTCATTTCCATCATCATTTCCAGCTGATTATTCTTGATTTTCTGTTAATAACAGAAATGACTTGGATATCAATCCAAGTCATTATTATTATTATTATAAACCTAAACACCAGAGAGTCAATCATTGTTGTCTTAGTTGACTAACAAGACGTTAAATAAACATTTATAGCTGCTAACTTTCATACATGTTATTACTGGATGATTTTCTGGTTTGCATTCAGATATGGATGTTAAGAGTTTATAATTGTAGATCAATTTCATAGGAAACATTAAGAACGGTCCATTATCATATAAATATGATCTTGATCTCCCTCTGGTGGTGAAAATATGAATTAAACGAATATTGTATGTTTCCACAGGTGAACAGGGATGAAGATGATGATGATGATGTGGTGATCTATGAAAACGAAGACTTGGCTGCTTCTGTCCAATCCACAGATCAATAAATCAGCTGTGTGTGATGGAAACATTAGCGTTAGCCTGGCTACAGAGCAGCAGACGGATGTTTTGTCTCTGAAAGCTCTGGGGTCACCGGGGCCTGTTTATGACAATCCTAGTGTTTAGTCTTCATCATTTTGTGATCTTCAAAACTCCTCTGCAGCTTTTCCTCGGCGTTACTCCTGCATCGAGGAACCTGATGGATGTCTGAGCCGCTAGCATGCTAACGATGTATTAAATCTCCTAAACTGGGATCATCTCTCTTTATTCCTGTTAGTTTCATGCATATATTAATCATGTTTGTAAAATAGCCTTTTTCCATCTCCGTAATGTCACAAAAATTAGGAACATCCTCTCGCAGAGTGACGCGTGTTCTGACCTGGTTGGAACCATTTTAGTTAAATATTTAGCCACTAGGGGGCACTTGTCTCATTTGTGAGCCTTGTGGTCTGTTTTGTACCATGTAGGCTGCCATCTTGGTTTTTCTTTATTGACTGTGAGCGATTGTAGAGCTGAGCAGGCAGGGGATCATCCATCATTTTTTTGGGGAATCAGTTAATGAAAGCATTGTCTGTTAGTACGGTTTTAAGATCCATATATTGAAGTTACATTTGTTTTAATATGAGCTTGTATTTTTTTTTCATGCTGTTTATCAGTTGTAGTTCAGTCAACTAAAATAATTTGTAGTGCTCTGTCAGCTATATTGCAGCTTTATATTTGTAACCTCACGTGCTTTATACCTTTAAGGTACCGTGAAATGTGTTTTATCCAATAAGTGTTCATTGTTGTATTCTTTTTATTTCAGTTTTACCCAATTCATATGCTGTACACAATAAAGCCATCATTATTCGCTACAGTGTGTGGAAGGAGTTATCTGTCTGCCTAGTTGAGGAAGGGGGTGTTACGGGGTAAGGTTTTGGACCCAAATGCAGCAAACGGAGCACACGGTGGTAGTTTGTCTGGTTTGCTTTATTACCTTCAAAAGGGATGAAGAGCAGGCAGGAATGCAAGACAAGGATCAGGCAGCAATCTTTGTCAAGTTCGGAATACAAGGTCAGGCAACGGAGAGCAGGAGACAAGGCAGGATCCAGGAACAGGCAGGGTCCAGGAACAGACAGGGCCCGGGAACAGGTCCAGGAACAGGCGGGATCCAGAAGCAGGCTGGCTGTAGGAACAGGCAGGGTTAAGGAACAGGCAGGATACAGAAATAGGCAGGATCCAGGAACAGGCAGGGTCCAGGAACAGGCAGGATCCAGGAACAGGTGGGGGCCGGGAAAAAGCAGGGTCCAGGAACAGGCAGGGTCGAGAAACAGACAAGGTCCAGGAACAGGTCTGGGAACAGGCGGGATCCAGAAACAGGCATGCTGTAGGAACAGGCAGGGTCCGGGAACAGGCGGGGGCCGGGAACAGGCGGGGGCCGGGAAAAAGAAGGGTCTGGGAACAGGCAGTGTCCAGGAACAGGCAGGATCCAGGAAAAGGCAAGGTCCAGGAACAGGCAGGGTCCAGGAACAGGCAGGGTACAGGAACAGGCAGAGTGTCACGATGTGGTTGTTGAGGACCCAAAAGCAGAAGAGCAGGAGGCAGGAGTTGGCAAAAAGGCAGGATTTATTGAACAAAACCAAAACGCTGCAGAGCAGGATAACCAAGGCAGAACAAAAAACAGGAATCCAAAAAACTAGAGGAGTACATGGAGGGAGCAAACAGTACGGACCAACAGGGAGCATGCCCTCTAGTGGAAATATAAATGATTGCATTAAAATGACTTATTTGCCCTCTAGTGGACATATAAGTTACTGCATTTAAAGGCATTTATTTGCCCTCTAGTGGACATATAAGTTACTGCATTAAAATACTTATTTGCCCTCTAGTGGACATTTAAATAACTACAATTAAATAAATTTATTTTCCCTTTAGTGGACATATAATTTATTGCATGCATTTTTTTGCCCTTTTAGTGGACACATATATAACTGGATTAAACTTTATATAATTGCCCTCCAGTGGACAAATAAATGAATGCATTAAAATTACTTATTTGCCCTCTAGTGGACACATAAATAACTGCATTAAAAGTACTTATTTGCCCTCGAATGGACATTTAAATTACTGGATTTAAATGCATTTATTTGCCCTCTATTGGACACATAAATTACTGCATTAAAATGACTTTTTTGCCCTCTAGTGCAGGGGTTCTTAACCTTTCTGACCTTGGGGCCCAATTTTTTCAGTACAGAGTGGCCCGGGGCCCGTTAAATATTAACACTGTATAGCAGGGGTATTCAACTTTAACAGGTCCATTTAGAGAAAATTTACTCAAGCGAAGGTATATATATATATATATATATATATATATATATATATATATATATATATATATATATATATATATATATATATTCAAGTAGCCTCATAGTTGTATCAACATCTGCATCTGACTGTTATATTAAAAAAGTACATAATTTGCCCATTAACATGTGTAACTTCAATTACACATATTTTTTTCTCTTAAAAATAAAATAGATTTTATTTTATTTTTCAAAAGCTATCTTATTTTATTTCTTTACCAGCAGTTTGAATTTCCCCTTTTCTTTGTTAATTGTCTCAACACATTTTTATACTAAATTAATATAAACACATCTTAACAATTGAACAGTTTTGCAGTTTTTCTTTCTTCCCCTTAATCTTATGCCCTCACTTTCTGTTGTTCAGTGAGAGAACTGAGCTCTAATTTCTCCTGCCAGGACTTTAAATCTGGGCTGGATGGTGTCAGGTTATCATGCACATGTGAAGGTGCTCATTGGTGAGCCTGGAACGATAGGCTATTTAGTTTTAATTATGTTCACTGTGGAGAAAGCTGCTTCACAGCTGTATGTGGACCCAAACATGTTTTAAAATGGTCAGTTTATTTTCTGTGACTTCAGTTCAGACTTGAGTGAATATGTTTGATGAAAAACTTTATGTTTTGTTTCAGTGGCGTTTCACTTTCGCACTTTGAACGCCACGGTCTCTGAACGTATGAGACACTGGTTTTGTCCCAGTGGGAAGACTGAACCAGGATGAATCTGTCCATTCTGGGTTGAACTTTCCTTTCCACCTGTTACTGTACGCTTCTCATCTCTGTAAGAGTCAAGCTAATTACTTACTAAGTAACATACTAAGTTTTATTTACATTAATAAGTTGTCAGGACTGCGCGTGTCGGATTTCATCCGAGCCTGATCAGCTGAGACGGGCAGACCCGCAGCTCTCTGGCCGCTGCAGCCGTGTCACTTTCCGATGCTTTTGCGAGCCCGAACAACAGTCCAGTCCAGCAGACACGTCAGCCCTGCATCTACATCTACCATCCTTCAGCAGTAACGACGGTGCCGCTCCTCCCCGGCCGCGGGGACGCGTCAGGATAAATGATCACGCCGCGCTCGCTCGCTCGCTCTGGGCGCAGACCCAAGTAATCGATCCCTGATCCTGGCGGATCTAAACCTACTCTGTGCAAAATTAAGGATTTACTCTGTAAATACACACAATTTCTCTTACTATTACACGTACAGCTAGCTGAGGGTCTTCTCCTCATTTGGTCGGGAGTTGCTATGCAGTCCCGCGGCCCACACGTACAAAACTGATTTTTTTTCGCGGCCCACTAGATGGCGCTCGCGGCCCAAGTGTGGGCCGCGGCCCTATGGTTAAGAATCACTGCTCTAGTGGACATATAAGTTACTGCATTAAAATGACTTATTTGCCCTCTAGTGGACACATAAATTCATGCATTAAAATGACGTATTTGCCCTCTAGTGGACACATAAATACTGCATAAAAAATGACTGATTTGCCCTCTAGTGGATACATAAATTACTACATTGAAATTGATTTATTTGCCCTCTAGTGGACACATAAATTACTGCATTAAAATGACTTATTTGCCCTCTAGTGGACACATAAATAACTACAATAACCCTGGAGAGCTCCATCAGCGACCGGGTTTCATCACCCGCGATGCGTCACTGAGAGGCATTGCAGGTCCTTCCTCCCCGCTGCCATCAGACTTTACAACCAGGCCTGCTCTCAGTAGATAACGGACAATAAATAACATGTGCAATAACAAGATGTGCAATAACCATATGTATAATATCTGTCTCTCTGTCTCACATTCACTCTACCTGCTTTTTTGCACTGTTTTTTTTCCTTCGCACTACTTTTATTTCCAACGCAATGTATATGTTACGGTTAATGTAGAAAAACGGCTATTTTGCAAAATAGCCGGCTAATGTGCAAAATAACCGTCAGGGCGGCTAATGTAGAAAAACGGCAGTAGCCGGTTAATGCTGTGGATGTGTCAGACCCGACACTTTTTCGGGGAGAGTAACGTTAGGCTTCTTCAACAGCCATAAATAGCCTTGTCAACAACAAGCATGTGCAGCATATGGGCTTCTTCCATTGGCTGCGTTACGCACCAACTGCACTGATTGATGATTGTAAGTGACTGGTTTGAAGCGCGAATTTCATCCATTCAACTGAACTGTAGGCTATTCTGTAGTGTAGTAACTGGACTGGCATTACCACGCAGGGGGATCCTCTCCCAGGTTCTGTACCTAATGGAAAAAAAAGTGTAACAAAGAACAGACTTTTCATAACCATTGAATTAGCACATACTTATCAGCACATAAAACAGGCTCATTGCCAATTCAATTTTAGAATATAAACACATCTTATCCATCCATCTACTGCTGCAGCAGTGTTTTACACAAACCAGGTCTGACATAATAAGACCTGCATTTATTGCATTTCAAATACTAAAATGAAATAAGTTATAGTTACAGAATAGAATAGAATAGAATTAATGGCAGCAAGCATGCACACAGACTGACCTTTCATCAAGGACTTCGACCTCTTCTCCCTCTTCTTCGTCCTCGTCAGAGCTGGTGTCACTGTCATACCTATCCTCTTCATCATCATCATCATCATCGCGACGTTCACGGAAGGCAGCAACCATGTTGCTCCCATTATCTGTGATGATGGTGAGGATTTTTTCTTTTGGGATGCCCCATTCTTCTGTTGACTCCTCCACAAGAGTGGAAATAGCCTGAGCAGTGTGGGTGAACCATTTGCTTTAGGTTCAGGAGTATGTGTTCTGCCTTATTGTCTTCTGAGTTAAAATAACAAGCACTGACGGCAAGAAAGGACGCTGTGAGACCCTTTTTAGTCCAAATATCTAAGCCAATGCTTATTTTGCGTGCCTTGGACAGTCGTCGTTTGATTTTGTCCTTTTCGTCCAGGTAGATTTTGTTCACTGCGTTTGTAATTTTTTTTTCTTTTTGGTACAGTGACTCTTCTATCCATTTTATTAATCATAATGGCAAAATCCTCATCATCAACTATGCGTGAGGTAAGGCCTGTACGGGCTATCCACAGTGCTATGCCTTCCTCTTTGTACTGTTGTTCTCGAGAGTCAGCCTTGTATTTCGTAAAAACAAAATGCCAATGACTGCGTTTACATGCACTCAATAACCCTTTTAAAACCCGAATATTAGTAAAAACCCTTATTAGAGTATTGTCTTTGTAAATGTCTTGCCATCTTCAAATTCGACTTTCTACAATATACACAGTAATGAGCTTTTTCCCAGGACCTTCTACCTTCCTTTTTTGGGCCATTTTGATAGAAACATTTCCACTCTTTTTTTCCTCCCTGGAGATGAGTTTCCTCCGCAGGGTGGCTGGACGTCAAACCGTTTTGTGGGGCTTGAGGCCAGTGTTGCCAACTCCTCAGTAAGGAAAGTAGCTATTCGCTGTCCCAAAAGTCGCTAGAAGTCGCTAAATGACGTCATCGCCTAATTTGCATAATTGGCAATTTGCATATAACTGTAATGGACGCTGTAGGAGAGAGGAATAACGTCGTGGGAGAGACAAAATTGAGTAAAAAACACCCTAAATATGTTTAGAACGACAAATGTACAAAAATAATTTCAACATTAACAACATTTAATGATTTCAATGCTTTGTCTAGATCCACATTACACACATCAGTTTTGTCCTGTATTGTTAAATGTTATAACAGCAAATTTAATCAAAAGATTGTTATGTTGGGTGAAATTGCTAGCTCTACAACCAACCCTCCTCCTTTATCCGGGCTTGGGACCGGCAAAGTGACCCAAAAGACGCACTCTGGCAGAAATACTTACGTTTTTTTTTTTTTTCAGTTTTTTTTTCTTCAATTTTTTGTTATTTGCTTTTTTTTAGTGGGGTTTGTTTAGTTTTCGTTTATAACTTAATACTCCACTTACCTGTAGGAGCCTACAACAAGTCACAGTAAACCATGAACATAATTTGCAACAACAATTACATGTTTAACATTTTTTTGTATAGACGGTTTTAACTTGACAACATTAACAATCTCAATGGACCAAAAAGAGACAACAGAAAAAAACTGTCAGTGGCAAAGAAAATGATAACTAGTTTGGCCCTAATTCAGGTTAATTGTTTTTTACAGGTTCCTCGGCCTCCACACACACACACACACGCTGTCTCTGCGTCAATTTAAAGCAGCACAACGTAACTTTCAGCTTTTGTTGAGTTTGGCGTCTCCTTTGGACAAAAGCGGTAGTGCTTTACCAGTAGTGTGGCAGGGTTCCTACCATGCACCTCAAAGTTACATAGTGCCAGTGAAGGCGATACAGATCCCCTCAGACCATGACAGAGGTTCATTAAACCTGTTGGAAGTTGATGTACCATCACAATGACTCTGGAAATATTATATTAAGGTGGAAAAGTTACGTAGTGTCGCTTTAATGCGGAACCATAAATCAGGCTTTACCCATTCATTTATGTGCGCTCGGCGCAGAGCGGAGCTCAGCGGCGGACGAGAGGCCGCCTGCCGCAGGGTTTGCGCTGGAACATTGTCTCCAAAACACCAGATAAGTCTCCAATAACACCAGAAAAAGTCGCTAGATTTGTCGCTAGTTGCTTTTTTGAAAAAAAGTCGCTATAGGGGTCTGAAAAGTCGCTAAATCTAGCGACAAAGTCGCTAAGTTGGCAACACTGTTTGGAGCCAACAGGGAAACTTAAAGCATGGGCAACATCAGTTTCATCCGAGTATTTTCTTTGTAAATGTCTTGCCATCTTCAAATTCGACTTTCTACAATATACACAGTAATGAGCTTTGTCCCAGTTGTACCTTCCTTTTTTGGGCCATTTTGATAGAAACATTTCCACTCTTTTTTTCCTCCCTTAGAGATGAGTTTCCTCCGCAGGGTGGCTGGACGTCAAACCGTATTGTGGGGCTTGAGGCAGAAAGTTTTCTAGGGGCCGCTGTTGAGCCATTAGGCCACGCACATTAATGCAAACCATTAAATATCCCATTTTTCGCCAGGCCTGGCTTGGTGAAAAATTTGGTGACTTTTGGGGCACGTTTAGGGGGGCAAAAAGGCCCTCATTTTGTCGGAAGAAAAACGAGAAAAACGAGAAAGAGAACAATTCCTACAGATACAATAGGGCCTTCTCACTGTAAGTGCTCGGGCCCTAATAATAAAAACATTTTTTTGGGTTGATTTTTATTTTTATAATTTTTTTTGATTGATTCGGTTATGGAGGGAGATTGGACAGTAGTCCGTTATGGGAGACTAGCCTGCCGTCGACCCCCCTGGGACCAGGAAAACGTCCGTGGGGGACGGAGAGGGACCCGACTCAGTTCCCCTAACCTCTGACCCCTGACCCCTATGTTTGTTAATTATTTTTACCTTTTTTTTTTCAAGAGGATAGGTGGAAATAATGAATAGATATGTGAATAAATAAATAAATAAATAAATACATAAATACATAAATATTTCCTTTAGAAAGGGGTTAAAATTGTTAAACGTATGGGTAATGTTTGAAAGGTTCATATTAAAAAATGTTAAAAGCTCTAAAAAAAATGTATATGAATGAATGAATTCATATAGAAAATAATTCATTAATATATGAATGAATAAATAAATAAATACATACATAAATATTTCCTTTAGAAAGGGGTTAAAATTGTTAAACCTATGGGTAATGTTTGAAATGTTCATAATAAAAATGTTAAAAGCTCTAAAAAAATGTATATGAATAAATAAATTCATATAAAAAATAATTCATGAATATATGAATAAATAAATAATTACATAAAAAATATTTCATTTAGAAAGGGGTTAAAATTGTTAAACTTATGGGTAATGTTTGAAATGTTCATAATAAAAATGTTAAAAGCTCTAAAAAAATGCATATGAATAAATACATTCATATAAAAATAATTAATAAATATATGAATAAATAAATAAATAAATACATACATAAATATTTCATTATAAAGGGGTTAAAATTGTTAAACTTATGGGTAATGTTTTAAAGGTTCATATTAAAAAATGTTAAAAGCTTTAAAAAAATGTATATGAATAAATGAATTCATATAGAAAATAATTAATAAATATATGAATAAATAAATAAATAAATAAATAAATAAATAAATAAATAAATAAATAAATATTTCCTTTAGAAAGGGGTTAAAATTGTTAAACTTATGGGTAATGTTTGAATTGTTCATATTAAAAAATGTTAAAAGCTCTAAAAAAAATGTATATGAATAAATAAATTAATATAAAAAATAATTCATGAATATATGAATGAATAAATAAAAATATTTCATTTAGAAAGGGGTTAAAATTGTTAAACATATGGGTAATGTTTGAAAAGTTTATATAAAAAAATGTTGAAAGGAGTAAAAAAATGTATATGAATAAATTAATTAATATAGAAAATAATTAATTAATATATGAATGAATAAATAAATACATAAATATTTCCTTTAGAAAGGGGTTAAAATTGTTAAACGTATGGGTAATGTTTGAAATGTTCATATTAAAAAAATGTTAAAAGCTCTAAAAAAAATGTATATGAATAAATAAATTCATATAAAAAATAATTCATGAATATATGAATAAATACATAAATACATAAACAATTTCATTTAGAAAGGGGTTAAAATTGTTAAAACTTATGGGTAATGTTTGAAAGGTTCATATTAAAAAATGTTAAAAACTCTAAAAAATTCTATATGAATAAATTAATTAATATAGAAAATAATTAATTAATATATGAATGAATAAATAAATACATAAATATTTCCTTTAGAAAGGGGTTAAAATTGTTAAACTTATGGGTAATGTTTTAAATGTTCATATTAAAAAAATGTTAAAAGCTCTAAACAAATGTATATGAATAAATACATTTATATAAAAAATAATTAATAATAATATGAATAAATAAATACATAGATAAATATTTCATTTAGAACGGGGTTAAAATGGTTAAACTTATGGGTAATGTTTGACAGGTTCATATTAAAAAATGTTGAAAGGAGTAAAAATATATATGGATAAATCAATAAATACATAAAAATATATTTCATTCACGGGGTTAAAATTGTGAAGAAGAAATTATCCAGATTATTTTAAAAGCTCATGTAAAAAGAAGGTTAAAAAGTAACTGAAAACAGAAGGTACAGAAGGTAGAGGGGGCGGGGCCAGCAGGGGGCGGGGCCAGCAGGAGCTTATAAAATGCAGAGCGAGCAGGAGAGCTCATTCTTCTGTTGTTGCTGGTCAGGAAGCATCTCTCTCTGCAAACACTGTATAAAGTAAACTGAGCTTAGTTGTATTGTGTGCCAGGCCTGAAGAAGATCCAGGGGGGTTGAAATGTTGTTTATTGGCACACTACTTTATTTGTTTTTTATGAAAATGGAAAAATAAAAAAAAAAGTAATTTAATCTTCTTTTGTTTATTGGCACACTTCTATTTATTATTTTATTCTTTGTGCCTTTGCCTGAAGAAGACTCTTAAAAGAGTTTAAACATTGTGTCGAGGCACACATTTATTTTATTGATTATTAATCACTTTTCCTAATTATTTTCATTATATAAAAAAAAATCCTTATGTTGATGAATAAGCGTCATTGGGAGCTGCCCGGACAGACCGGACACCTCCTGTCTATGGGGACAGGTTCCTTTTCCTAACCCTAACCTTAATCCCATTTGTCTAAAATTCAAGCCTTAGATTTATTTTATTTAAAAACAGGATTAAAAAGACTTTAATCTAAAAAACAAGGTTACGAGTTTTTTTTTTGAAATAATGAAAATAAACATTATATTTTGTTAAAAACGAGATTAAAAGGTCTAAAATAATATAACTTTCATTCAGTATTCAAGGGGTTAGGACAGTAAATCATGTATGTGTAAAGTTGCTGTTAAAACAGCCGGTAAAGACAGTAAAAACAGAGGGTATAAAAGGCGGAGCCCCCAGGAGGCTCATTCTGCTTCTGGCATTCGGAGAGACAACATCTCTCTCCCCAGAAACCTGTTCACAGTTTTACTGTTTCCAGCCTGAGGAAGACCCAGAGACGCTCCAACCGTCTTCATTTTGGAACACCTTCCTTAGTTGTTTTTGATTTAAAAACACTTATTTTATTTCATAAAAAAATCTTTTTAATTCTTTTTCATTAAAATGATTAGACTTTTTCTAGTGCCACGATCCGTGAGAAGATCCCTGCAGCATCAACACGATGCATGGAGGCCATCATTCTCCACCACTGAATGCGAAGCCCCATTGAAACCAAATGCCCTCATACGATAACCAGCATTTGGCATCTGACCTTTTGATACCTGAAATAATGGTGTCAAGCTCTTCATCAGTCACAGTGCTGTATGATCCTCTTACAGACAAGCCAAATTCATGCATTCTTCTGTAACGCGTTCGTCTCGTAACACCATGGCATTTTGCAATCCAAGAGACTGGCAGATGTGTGTCCAGCAGACTTTTCAGTTTTTCTCTCTCTACTACAATTTTTTGGTGACCAGAACCTGGACCAATTTCCATTTCCTGTTCCATAATGGCCATAGAGCTGACATTGTTTTCCCACTGAACAGCATGATGGAGGTCTTGTAGAGCTTCAGTAATTTCTGACACACCGCCTATCTGTTCAGAGAATGATTCAAAGAGAATGAGTTGATGGCGAGTCAAGAACTCCAAATAATCCAAATTTAGTGGTTGCTGGTTTATGGCAGATTGCAGTTTCGTAAGAAGTCCCTCCATCAACTGCTGTCTCAACAAGTCCTGTTGGACAGAAAGAGCCCATGGGCCTCATTTATAAAAGAGTGCGTAGGATCCGTACTAATAGTGCACATGCGCCCAAAAGCTGAAGATGGCGTGCACCCAAAAAAAAATCCCGATTTATAAAACCGCGTGCACGCACACTTGCACGCAATGTCCGCTTTATAAATCAGAGTCCAGCTGGAAGGTTGCGCAGGTGAATTCGCCTCATACCCCGCCCTCTACACGCCCACTTTATACCGTAAATTGTCAATGCAAACTACATGATGATTGTATTTGCATATAAATGAGCCTGCTGAGCATGCGCAGCGCCACTTGCAGCCTGTTTCTGCTGCGCGTCAGGATGAATGAGACGTGTCGAGCCAGGCAACTGTGCCACTAAATTTCACGGAGACTGAGATCAAGATGTTGTGGATGAGGTGGAGGCCAGGAAAATAACATTATTTGGTTGGTCACAGTAAAAGTATACATACCGTAGATGACCATTTAGTAGCCCGGGCGTTTAATATGCTAAATCCACTTGGACCCCAGGCTTTTATTAGAACCAGGCGGGTATTTGCACCAGGCTACAATTTATTTTTGCAATGAGCAGCACCAGACCATTACTTACAAAGAACATATGAGATCACCATAGTACCACTGGAACTAAAATTGTACACAACACAACACCTCACGACGAGCTCCCGATCACAAATCGTGAGGTCGCAAGAAAATCAAGCGTGTTTGAAATCCTGGTCGCTCCTCGTGAAGGAATCACAGTTGAAGCAGCTACGACCCGATTTGCCTCATCCTTTCACAGAGAGCATGCGCAATCTATGATGTAGCCTCAAAAACTATTATTTGTAGTTCAAAGTGTTGTAAATTCACATTACAAATCATGTTTTAATAGCAAAAAAAAAGCGCATTTCCACGTACGGTGCGTGTCGCCGCGTACCCTACGCCGTAGGCTCTGCGTTGGTGTAACGCGGAACCATAAATCAGCCTTACGGCGTACCCTGCACCGTAGGCTCTGCGTTGGTGTAACGTGGAACTATAAATCAGCCTTTAGTGTGTGCGCTGTCTGCTGAACTCAATTTTCTCTTCTCATTTTGCTGGGACGCCGGTTCCTCCGCCGAGACACAACTTTATGCGTTCTTTGTTGTGTCTAAAAATGATTCGCAGTGCACACACCCAATCAGAAACGGTACAGATATTTTGGGATTTTAATATATAAAAAAATTAAATTATAAATAATAAAGAAGGCGGAGCAGAGCGGTGACAACCTTTGTGAGCGAGGAGTGGAAATTCTCGCCGCTTCACTCCGCTCACATGCTCTGATATACAAAGACAGTTTGTCTGTGTGACGGCGACACACGGAGCTGATCAGAGCAGTATGAACGATACTGTACACAATACAATGCAAATAGTGTTATTACCAGGTTATTACCGGTAGTCGCCCGGGCGTTTAATTGAACCGGCGTTTATTATGCCAAATGGGCTCGGACCCCGGCGGCTATTAGAGCACAGGCGCGTATTTGCGCGCGGGCGACTATTTGGTCATCTACGGTAGTATAAAATAAAGCGAGTGAGTGGCAGCACGTCGTTGCTGGGCTAAACGCTGTGCCACGGACAGATCTGTTTCAGAAAAAAAAAAGTGGTGTGATTTGAAGGTGGAGGCCAAGAGGTACGGAGCCCCCTAAGGGACACAGATTTTTTTTTTTTTTTCTTTTTTTTTTTTTAAATATATATTAAATATATATGGCTGGAGGAGTCTTTGCAGCCAGCTCATCAGCCAGTTCAGCTCATCAGCCAGCTCGTCAGGCTGATGAATGGCACCTGGTGGGGTGTGGCTTGGCCGGAGCAGAAAGGCTCAGCACTGGAACATTCACGGGGTCTAGACCAAGAGACAGGTACTACGGGTGCAGCCTTTACCGTGCTCAGGCAGAATGTTGAATCTTATGTGAGAACTTCTAATTTTCTGAATGTACATACTGTTGAGTTGTATGCAATTTTAATGGCAGTGAGATGGGCAGAACAGCTGATGAATTGTGGAGTGCTGATTTGTTGTGACTCTGTGTCTGCGGTGAAGAGTGTTGGGATGGGGATGTCCAAGGGGCGGAACGATCTGGTGTATGAGATACTGATAGCAAACCAGATGGTGAGAAGGAGGGGTGTTGAAGTGGTGCTGATGTGGGTTCCAGCACACTCAGGCATTCGGGGCAATGAAAAAGCAGACGTGTTGACTAAGAGCAGTGGAAAAGGAGAGGGTGGATGCCAACTTAAGCCTGTCTAAGGGTGAAGGGAAGAGCATAGTGTGGAAACAAATCATCGTGGAGTGGCAGAAGGAGTGGGAGGAAGGAAATAAAGGAAGGCATTTGTTTTCAGTAATGGGGAAAGTGACAGATTCAGTGAACACCGGAGGAAGAGGGAGGAGAAAGGAAGATGTCATTTTCTCCAGGTTAAGGATTGGGCATACTGCTCTTAATAGCACGCTGCACGTCATGGGTAAACATCAAAATGGACTATGCTCCGAGTGTCAAGCACCTGAGACAGTACAACATGTTCTTATTTGCTGCAGGAGATACCACAGGGAAAGAGCTGAGCTAGTGGCAGAGCTGCAAGAAATGGGTGTGAAAGAAGTTACAGTTAGAAGTATTTTGGAAGGGGGATCAAGTGGAAGAGGGAGGCGGAGTTTGTTTAAATTTTTACATAATACTGGTCTGATGAGGAGAATGAGTTCCTGAAAGATCCAGAAGATGGCAGCAATGCAACTAATTGGATGCAAGCTGCCGTTAAACCCCAAAGAAGAAGAAGATTCACGGGGTCTCGAGACTCCGGCTGGGGTGGAAGTCCGGCTCCACCTGGGGACTTTTTTGTTTCTTTGTTTTGTTGATTTGTTTTGTCTTGGTTGGAGTTGTTTTTAAGTTCATTAATAAATTCTTTTTGTTAAAATTGCAAAACTCAGTTGTCTCTCCACCTTTTGTCCAGTTCCTGGAACATGGAACGTTCTCCTTATTCTGCAGAGCGTCCTGTGTCTCCTTCTGAGTGGAGGACTCCTGGATCTCCTGCTCCTTGGACTTCTCATTGGACGCATCGTCAGCCCCCGAGGACGACTGGCCCTTAACGGCCTTTCTGTTAGTTTTAGTCTCAGGCATCGTCGCTCACAAAGTCGTTACTGAAGAAAGACGAGAGAAAATATTCAGTAAACTAGATTTCAGCTTCTGTCCCGTTAAGTGACACCGTAGAGACGGTAGAATAATAACAGGTCGTTGTCATAGCAACGCGGTCACGTGACCGCCCGGACCAGGCTCATCTGCGACCACGACATTCTCTTTAATTCAACTTCTTCCTAAATGTTCCTCAGTTCTGGATGTTTCTATAGACTTTCGAACAATACATCTGTGTCCTGCCAGCATGTGTAGAGCAGATCACCCTGCGTTCACACTGAAAGCTGCAAAAATCTCCCGACGCCGTCGCCAGCATCTCGCTGTTTGTGCTGTTTGTTTAACAGCTGTTTGGCCCCCCCGGCCAAGACAGAGGTACCACCTCTGACCTCCGACCCTGCAAGACACATACAGAGAAAAAAAACACAACTTCCAATCCAATACATTCTACCTACATCTAGGCAAATCTATTACCCAACTCGACTGCCAGATCATAATCCAGTTAAGCACCTTATTAAATAACATGCAATGCAGAACCCCTCCCTCCTCCCCATTACCTCACCAACACCCCCAAATCCAATGACTCTGCAACTGTGGATCCAGAAGAAGCATCTTTAAGAGCACATACGGATGGGAGCCCGGCCTGGACAGAAGCAGAGAGAAAAGTACATAGCACAACATATTATGACAAAGGAGCAAGTGACAAAGTATCCGCCACCAGATTATCCCTGCCCTTAATGTGACGGATATCCAAATGATAGGGCTGCAAAAACAAGGCCCACCGCATCAACCTCTGATTCGGATTCTGCAATGAACGCAAAAAGGTTAATGGATTGTGGTCAGTATAAACAATCAACGAACAACCTGACCCAATATAGACATCAAAATGTTGGAGGGCCATGACCAATGCGAGGGCTTCTTTTTCGATTACTGAATAGTTACGCTGGTAATTTTTAAACTTCTTAGAGAAGTAACTAACAGGTCTCTCAACCCCCCTCTCATCCACCTGTAACAACACAGCTCCAGCATCACTTGCATCCACCTGCAACTTGAAGAGGCGATCCAACCTAGGAGCAGCAAGCACTGGAGCTGATGACAACAGGTCCTTCAACTGGTTAAATGCCTGTTGACAGATGGGAGACCAAACATATTTAACATCACCTTTTAACAAGTCAGTTAGAGGAGCACCCACAGAAGCAAAATTGGGACAAAACTCCCTGTAATAACCAGCCATTCCCAAGAAACGTAACAATTCCCTCTTTGTCGTTGGAACAGGGAAGTCACGGATCGCCCTTACTTTTCCCTCAATGGTACGCACTTCTCCTTGCCCCACCACCTTCCCCAAATAGGTCACGATGGCCTTGGCAAATTCACATTTTGCCAGATTGACTGTTAGCTGTGCCCAAAGTAGCCTGTCAAACAAAGCCTTCACCTGCTCCAAATGTTTCTCCCATGTATCACTATATATCACAACATCATCCAAATAGACTGCACAACCCTCCAGCCCCCGAACCACCTTATTCATTAATCTTTGAAAGGTGGCTGGAGCGTTGCGCAACCCAAACGGCATCACAGTATATGAATACAAACCAGATGGAGTCACAAATGAACAAATCTCCCTTGCTCTCTCAGAAAGTGGAACCTGCCAATAACCTTTAAGAAGATCGAACTTACTAACATATTTGGCCGACCCCACCTGATCGACACAATCATCCATCCTGGGAAGAGGGAAGGAATCAGGTTTTGTCACAGCATTAATCTTCCTAAAGTCAGTACATGGCCTAAATGTAGAATCCGGCTTGCTGACAAGAAGACAGGGAGATGACCAACTAACTGCAGCAGAGCCTCTATTAGGGACTGCTGCTACACCTAACAGAGGGGAACACCAGTGAAAACATTTGCCACACTTACTTTATCTCCAAACTCTGTACTTACCAACTCAGTATACGTCTGCACCAACCTGCATCAGCAGACCAACAATTCCTACCCAAAACACTGGCTTTAGACGAGCCCCCATTTGCAATGTCCACATATAACACCCCCAAGTGAGGTATGGGCTGGCCCGTATAAGTCCTGAGTGTCACGTTCCATGTTCCAGGAACTGGACAAAAGGTGGAGAGACAACTCCAGAGTTTTGCAATTTTAACAAAAATAATTTATTAATTAGCTTAAAAACAACTCCAACCAAGACAAAACAAATCAACAAAACAAAGAAACAAAAAAGTCCACCGGTGGAGCCGGACTTCCACCCCAGCCGGAGTCTCGAGCCCCATGAATGTTCCAGTGCTGAGCCTTTCTGCTCCGGCCAAGCCACACCCCACCAGGTGCCATTCATCAGCCTGACGAGCTGGCTGCAAAGATTCCTCCAGCCATCACAATGACTTTTACATGCGCGCGTCAAACCTTTTAAAGGATGATGAGGCAGGATTTATGAAAAAAATGTATACGTTTTAAGTTTTCTAGTAATAATGTCAGATGAAGCATTCCAAACCAAAAAGAATGAGCCCTCTAGTGTATCTCTCCGTTGCCTTGAACAGGCTGTGTGCTGCAAAATGTGCTGCAATTCCGGGCCCGAATTTCCCGCGCAGTCCTGCGGATGTGACGTCAAATGACGCTGCATGCGCGTTCTCGACGGCGCTCGGCTTGGATACAGGAAGAAGACGAGCGCGGTGGATCCAAACTTATGTTCTGTTCCTGCCTGTCCATCCTCTCCCTCTCCATCATCCGTTGTCTCTCAATGGCAATCTTCTCTCTCTCTGCTCATCCTTCTCTGCCATCTTTTCAAACAGCCGGACCACGTCCGACTCCCTCCTCTATTTGGCAGGGGGACCATCCTCATCCTCCTGGGCAGGTTCCCTGGTTGAGGGAGAAGATTTTTGATTTTTAACACAGCGTTTATTCGCCAGTCATTGCTCTGTACAAAAGAACATATTACTTCACATTAACAAAGAAGCAACACCGCACTGAAACAGCGCATCCAAACCACCAGAAAAAAACATGGGACTGTGCATTAATGCCGTAGCAAAACTGACATCCATACCAGCAGAAATCCACATGGCTGTACAACAATACTGTACCAACACTGACATTCATACCAGCGGAACCAACATGGGACTGTACATTAATACTGTAGTAACACTGACAAAACACTGACTAAAATCACAGATAAAAACGTGCAGCTGTTAAAAACATCCCCCAAAAGTAAAAACAGAGCAGTGAGACGGGAACACTCGAGGAAACTGTGAAATACAGTTTCTCTGTGGTTACAAAAAAGACATTTGTCCTGCACGTCCTCATTCAACACGGAGACAAAGGAGTTCACAGCTATGCTGCCGTGCAGAATCCTCCACTGCAGGTCTGCATGTTTCTTGGTCAGGGGAGGTATATACAAAGACCTCCATGCAGGTTTAAAATCAGAGTCCAAGTTCAGGTGAGCCCTCCACGGAGTGTCAATGCGCCCACTCAGGTTACCCTGATTCAAGAGGCCACCACCACATCCTGGTTGGATGAGTCAATGGTGACCGGAGGCAAAATGCTCGGCCTCTGGCATCCTGCATCCTGGAAGTGGTGTGAACCACTTCCAGGATGCAGCATTGGCGTCTCCTCCCTCGGTGCTTACCCCTGTCCTTGGGGCCTTAAGCTCCTACACACAGAAACAAACTAACAAACTTGCAACTGCATCTGTAGTTATGTTTTTCCAGCTCAGTAGCATATGGGTAATGGCATTGTAGGAGGTCCAACAGAATTTAAAATTCAACGGCTCCTGCGAAATAGGTGACATAGCTTGATTACTTGCCTTATATCTCTGTTTGAGGTTTTCCCACTTTCGTTTTAATTTGGTGGGCTCTATTTTGCCCAGCAAATCCCTCTCCCGGACAAATTCTCTGTCAGAATATAGCAATGAAGAGCAGTTATTCCATGAAAATACACCGAAATCCCGATATATATATATATATATATATATATATATATATATATATATATATATATATATATATATATATATATATATATATATATATATATATATAACGTTGTCATAACACTTACATCACTTTTAATTACCTAGCAAGCACGCTAGGATAACTAACGGAGACCTAACAAACCTTTTAAAAACCTAACTTACTCAAATCCTTTTAGAGCGGCATTTCGCCGGCCACTGAGGAGGCTTTGTTAGCCGACCGCCACACGATGAGCGCCTCGGTGTCCTTATCTGTCCCTGATAACGGAGGATAAGTTATTATGTTTTCTTCTTGTCGGCTCACCATCGTTCACAGTAACGTTACTTTGGTTGACTTAACGTTACGTTATCGCTATGTATTAACTTTATTAGGACAAATATGCCAAGTTCTACATTCATTACAAGTGGGCAACGTAGCTTTGTCACAATTTTTGATCGTTGTCCTTACACTAAATTGTGTCGGCCACATTATGTAATTACGTTACTCACATTTATATTCCTCCTCCCTCTCCACGGTGCACCCTGTTGATTCCGCCATCGCCATCACTGAATTGTGCTATGGTCGCCGCTCCTTTATGCTGCACTGGCGTTTTCTCAATAAAGCTTTGAACAAACAAAGAAAAAAGCGCTTCCCGGCCAAGGCCGCATTGCATTCTGGGATATAGTAGGCGAGGTAGACTGGTCTGATGCATGCTGCGGATTTTTACCCGAATCAGTGAAACATCTGGGTGTTTTTCGTACACTGCAGATTTCCTTCTGTTCACATACACCATACTACTTACTACATTTTGGCCAAATCAGTGTATACTAGTAGTACAGTATGCAAATTCGGAAACAGCCACTGAAGCTTGTGTGGCCGAGTCCTTTTTAGGTGTATGGTGGGGTGATATCATCATCATTATAGTTGTTGTTGTTGCAGGCAAAAGTATTTAACCGTGTTTGTTCTGACCGAAAATAAAAGACACAAAGGCAGCTAAGTTACAGCCAGCTTGTTTACATATGTGGTCTGACTAAGAGTGTAAAATGTTGTTTTTTTTTTAGCTATAAGAAGAAGGACCCCCCCCCTGAAGCAGCTACTCTGGGAAGTATGGAGATGAAAGCCTCAACACCCAGCAAGCGAACAATACCTCTTTGAAATCTTCTGCTCACTATCAACATTTGTAATACAAATGCTAATTCATTTTCAAGTCCGGAACTTCCATTTCTAATGGTAAAATTATTTGCACCAAGCGATTATTTATATCTGATATCCCAAGGTTATTGAAAATAACAATCACCAGATTAGATTATGAGGCATTTTTTTATGTTCTAACGCTACTGTTCTCTTCTCTCCATAAAGGCCTCAGCTACATGAAGCAAGAAAGGGAGAAGACAAGACAGTATTATCTTCCACACATTTTTTATTATGAACATTATAAATAAATTAAAAAAAATTCAACAACGTGCATTTCCAATAAATAATGAAAATAGAAAATATATATTGCACATAACTGTTTTATCTTTCAGTCTGCCACCCTAAATGGGGCTTCTTTGTAGCCAGTGTACTGCCCAAATGGGTCGGGAAATTTAGCCCTGATTTTTAGGACACAGCAGCTTGGTATTGGTCTCCGGTTGCCTCCTCCCAGACGCACATGTTGCCAGATGGTGAATTGGCGGTAGGCAGCGAACCGAAACTCTCGATTGTCACTGCCCACTTCTTGACTGTCCTCCAGAGCGAAGATGTCGTTCCACGTCATCCTAACCAGACGCAGCATACCCTCATCCAGACAGTACAGCTCAAGGTGGGCACTCCTGCTCAGACACTGGTCTGGAGCCTGCCGACAGCACAGGTTTTCCAACTGTGTTGGCATGCGTCGGCAGTTCAAACAGGTGCACCACGCAGGCTGCCCTCTGTCTGGATGATGTGGTCCTGGTGTCTGTGGCAAAACTCGAGGATGTCCAGCATCATTCCTGGAAGACTAGTCACCACTGACTGAAGGAGGACATCCCTCTCCTCCTTGCTCAGATGTTGTAAAGCCGTCTAGAAATTGATCAAAGAAATAGATTTACAGAGAGAGATTCATATTTCAAGTCTGTGCTCCTATACTCATTCATATAACAAGATTATTATAAATAATAGCTATAATCAACCTGCATCTCAGCTAAACTGGCAGCTCAAAGCTGTGCAAGCCGTACTCTGTCCTCCAAGAGAGCTCCGGTGCGCTGCCTGCCCCGCCGCCCAGGTGGCCTGGAAGGAGCTCTGGACCGCGACCTGCTGCCCTCACCCCTTGAGCATGTCCTTCCCCGACCTTCTGATTGACCTATTCCTTGGCCCCTTCCTCTCCCGCCTCTGCCTCCTCTCCCGCCTCTCACCCCTGGTCTCACACTTTCCCATGACCCAGACTCCGGGGCAGGCTGAGGTACATATTCCTCCTCTGTGTCCTCCATCTCTGCCACTCCTTCCAGAGTCAAATCAAAATCCTGAAACAGAAACAATGACAATATATTATATATCAGCTTACGTATCAGCTTTTTAGCAGCCAGTGGAAGGTCTGGCCCTGGTACCGGCCCAACTGGAGCTTGGATTGGCTCAGCACCAGGCTGACGTTGGAGCCATCACCACCCTCCCTGGCCACGTGGCTACGGGCATCAGCCTCCACCTCCTCCGGAGCCTTGGCCCTCGTGCCCGTCTTGGTGGGGCCCAAGGCTTGAGCCGCATTGGAGGCCTTAAGGACGAGGGTCCCGTTAGGAACCATAGATTTGTCTTGTGTGCATTGTCTAACCAAGCATGGCTAGAGTAATATGGAGATTGAACAGTTGAATAACCATGTTATTCATGTCTTATTGATGCATGTCCTACATGAATTATAACTCAGGTTTGAAAGAATTGCAAAGTGTAATGTAACTTTCTATTTAATCAAATGTTTCTGTGTTATACTACAGTAGAGTTCAGTAGAATCAACATGAGAGCTGTTTTATTTTAGAGGATCATACTTAAATGAACACATTTTACAGAATGAATAAAATAATGAATGGTGCAATTGATTATTTTGTTTAATTTTTTACAGTATGTTATATATAATTGGTTTATTTCTTGATTATTGTTAAAACTATTTGTTTGGTATTATAACGGTGTTTTCAAGACAATGGAAATGTGATGTATGTCAGGCCGAATGTAGTTTTCATTTGTGGGTAAAGTTTTTGAATTCTTTTTCTGTTGTTGTGGAGATGTCATTTGTATACGTTTCTTTGATAATTGACATACGTTATACTTGTATAATTGCTCTGGTCCCTTTGTAATTCTTTCAGTACATGGTTGCTGATTTTCAAACACATTTTTGCTGTAATATTGTTTTCTGATTATGTGTAAAATTAAGTATTTGTGTTTACCAAAATGTTAGTAGGCACAAGACATATATTTTGCTAGAGTGAAATTACACATTGATTTGAATTGATTGTAGATGTTTTAAATGGTAAGATGTGTAATAGTATATTTGTGTAAGAACTGTTGTTAGGACCATTAAATGATACTTTAAGAGTATTGGGTCAGCAGAATTGTTTGTACATAGGTTAACATCATTTGTAAATATATGTTTTGGTAAAAATGTTTAATTAAAAAAATACAAGCAATGACACACACAAACAGTATCTAAACGTAAAACTATTTACAAATGTACTTTTTTTGGGGATTTGTTTAGGTGCTGTCGTCACTGTCTTCTTCCAGGACTAACTGGAACTTTTCTTCATGTGGTTTTCCTTTACTTGTGCTAGCTGTTTCTTCTTCAAATACTTGCAGCATCTCTGCATCTTTTATTTCTGCAAAGAAAAGAAAAATGTAATATACAATATATATATTAAGTGTATGATTTTAAGTCATAATCCAATGCAGATAGTTTGTTACCGTCAGAACATGAACAGTTTCTTTTCATGTCCTTCATTTTGTGGTTGATAGTTTTTAGTTCAGACTGCAAAAATTAATTCTGTTGTCAGTGCCCTTATTTGTCTTGTCATTTTCACTAGTAATGTTGTAGCGTCTGATCCAACTTCGCAACATTCTTGGTAGTGATACTGTTTCACGTGTTTGTCACAACAAGAATACTGTAAGAGATGACACAAACAGATTTGTTTCAGTAAAACATTGTTATTGGAGAGTATGTGTAGTATTTAAAATGATGAATTTGGAATGTAAAACTTACTGCCAAGATTTGTAGACCATGTCTAACTTTTCTAACTTCGACGTCATCGATGTCCTCAAATTTTGTAGGGCTTTTATATGCCATGATCTGTGGAAGAAAAGATAAAATTATTTGTCATTGGCCATTAATTATGTATTTTTGATACATTTCTCTTTGGTTTACCCTGTACACAGATTATTTTGTTGTTCTCACATTTATTTTGTGTCACTAATGTATAAAATAGCACCAAAAATAATTGCAAGGACCTAAAATAATTTCTGAAAAATGTCTCTTTTAATATGAGAGCAAACATTTTTTTTTTATTTGTCTTTTAACAACTTGTCGGTCTAGTAGTATGATTAAATGTTGAATAATGATATAATACGTTTTTACGTTTTTTTCCTGCTAAATAATGTAGAAATATATTTTGTTCAAATTAAAATACTATTGTGTTTTGACGATCATACTGCGCGCCGTGTGAAAAGGCGCATCTTCAGTTTTGTGTCTGTTTTCTGGATTTAAAAACACACGGGTGAAAATATCCCGACTACACACATATGGAGGGTCGGCTTACAACACACGCACACACGTATACAAGTGTGGATTTTTAAAAATAGTGCGGCAGTCAACTTAGTTTGATTGTATTTTATTTAAGTTATTACATTAATCAGTTGTCAGGACTCAGCGTGTCGGGCTTTATCCGAGCCTGTTTGCTCTGAGATCGGGAGAACTGATCAGCTTACACGGGCAAGAGCCCGCAGGTCTCTTGCTGCTGAGCCGCCGATTCACTTTCAAATCCCGGTTTTTGCAAAAGCTCCCTTCCCCCCTAACTTACCATGATTGATTGAGTGTGCCCTTAATAACGGTTTTGGGTTTAATCGACGCAGAGCCTACTGCGTAGTAAAGTGCGCGTCTCCGTGTACCCTTCGCTGTAGGTTCTGCGTTGTTGTAACGCGGAACCATAAAGCAGCCTAATCATAGAAACGGCGCACTGCTTCTTGGGCGAGCAGTATATTTTAAAAAAACAATAACATGTTTATCTTCACCTAATGGTCGCAAAAATACGGTAATTGGATTTATACAGACTTGGATTACAGTATTCCATCGTGTTATTATGATTTTTTTATTTATTTAACATGCGCAAATATAATTTGTACAATTGCATATTGTCCAAGTAGACAAAGTTTTAGAGATATACAAACACCTCCTCATGTTTTTTTGTTCATTTCCTCCTTCCACTCTGCCAAAGACTTGCCACCAACAGCAGCGCAGTACGACGTGCCCCCAATGCGATCGTGGCCCGTTGCCAGCGTTTTCGGTTGGCCACACTGGGAGCACGTGTACTGCGTAATTGGCTTTCTCTGTTTGGGGGCTGGTGGTGCTTGTCCTGCGGCGGCTGCAGCCTCGGCTGCCTTCCTCCTCCTGTAGGCCGCGAAATTTGGATGGGGAACCACCCACAGTCAGATGCACAGACAGCGGCACGCCCTCTGCATTAGCATTTTTTTGACAATTCCAGAGATGAGCCTTACGCTCCACACCAAACCATTTATTCTGTACCATTGTACCAGGGTCACAGTCTGATTGTCAGCACGTGGGCAATATAGTAAAGACATTAAATGTCGGCACTCATGAGGCAACATCCCGCTCCTTACTGCAAAGTCACCATTCAGACGGCACTGGTTGACATCACACATGACTTTCTGTGTTGGACCCCAAGTATTCTTTATCACGTGAATTGGTGTTGCTGGACCAAAAAAAGATTTCTCAACTGCAAACACACCATGTACGATATCCACACACTGAGGCCAAAAACCTGTCCTTCGACACTGTCTCAAAATGATGGGTATGTTTTCGCTTGCAGTGTGCTTTGAAACTTTTTTTGTTTAAACTAATTTTGCAGTGGGGACAAGTAATTTTCTTGTTTTTTTCTTTGTATTGTGTGACTATATGTTTTAGTGGTGTCTGGACACTCTGCAGGGGCCCACTGTGCAGGGGCTGCTGAGTGCTAAGGCCCAATCCCAATACTCCCCCTACTTTTCTTCACTCGCCCTTCCTTTCTACACTCGCCCTTCTTTTCTTCACTACCCCCTAAAAAAGAATAGTAAAATAAGGATAGTGAGAGAATCTGCAGTAAAAAAGGCTTTATTTTCTATATAATATATATCAATATCAAATTATATATCAAATATAATTTGTTCATTCCTTTTAAAAAGAAAAAGTAAACATTGCACGCAACACAAAGAATGTGCTGTTCCCTATAAAAAATAAATTTTGCACAGAAATATTTACAAAAAAGAAAGTTTGCAGTGTGTGTGCTGCTACTGCTGATGGGGTGTTTTGTCCACCAGTTTCTCCAAAAGGTTTAGAAACCTGTCCTTTTGTTCTTCAGTCTTCTGACACCGTCTGTCTTCTTTGGCGGCCTCAACTTTAAGGAAGTCCAGGTTTTTTTGTCAATATCCTCCTGCTTCAACAAAACTGAAAAAAATGCTTGCTCACAATCGAGACGAGTCTGCAAATCGACGCAGAGCCTACGGTAGTCCAACATCTGTGGAGAAAATAAATAATCTTATAAAAAAAAATTCTTTTTTTTTTTTTTTTTATCCCCGATTTTTTTTTTACCCATTTCATCACCGAGTGCTCATACCTAAGTAACAGTCCTGGGCATTGCTCCCCAAGAGTTTCTGCACTGAGCTCAGGTCTCCTCCTTAACCTGAGGAGTGAACAGCTTCTTTTCACCAGACAGGGTGGGGTTTCTCCGGCCGGACGGAGCGCGTGGAAGGATCATGTTATTCCGGCTGGATCCTCCCCACCCCATCTGGCGCCCCGGTTGGCCAGAGGGGGCAGTAGAGCCCAGGACTGTGTGCATGTTTTTGTGAGGGTAGTTCACCTTGCTACCCAAGGGAACCCGGGGAGAACATGCAAACTCCACACAGAAAGGCCATTACGCCAACCCCACCCAGGGTGTGGTGCTGAAGTCATGGGGGAACTAACACGCACATTCCGGCAGGAATCGAACCCAGGACCTTCTTGCTCTGAGACGGCTGCACTGCCAGCTGCGCCACCGTGGTCGCCTTGTTGGGACCACTGGCATTCAGGGTGACTTTCAGGGCGACTGGGAAGCAGTTTACAAACTTGGTGAAGTTTGTCATGAGTTTTGCTACAAAGTGAGAGTCTTTCAAGCTTTTGATTTTTTTAATATAACAACATACACAAATATACATTATGGAACTGACAACTTATGAAACAAAACAATGAAAAACAATGGCACTGAAAATTTAACATTTTCTCAATTCACATCTTAATTTGTGTTCTCCTTCGTCCCCCACTGTGGAGGCCAAGTTTTCCCACTGTAATAAAAAGAGATTATTATTCATTTAGGTCTTTACATCAGCCATGAATTAAATTCAAAACATGACAAGGTTGTATATCCATTACATACAGTGTAGCCATTTATTTGAAATCATATACATCTGCTCTGAAGGTGTCCATTGTAAAAGACCTCTGCAATTTGCTGCACAATAATAGTCTTGGAAATTTGGTCATGAAAGACCTCCCAAGTCTTTGGACTTTTGTAAATGCCTTTAACCAAATGTGTGTTACTTTAGCATCCCAATGTCAACATCTAATCAAAATTCAATGTAAAGAAAAAGTAAATCCTTGCTTAAAATAAATAGGCGATTATGTGATTATGTCTAACATATGTCTCTCCATTATGGCAGTATAACTGATAAAGTACACAAATAATGTAAAACTTGAACTAAAAGCTCAGTGTTGAAAATTATCTGCCCTCTTACGGGCCTGGTGTGATTGCAAATTTTGATAAATGAAATTCAGTCTCAGTTACAGTAGTTGCTTCAGATCTCCATTTCCTTGCGCTGCTTAGCGTGTATGATTAAACTTTAGGCAGCATGCTACACCTCATTATTTAGTTTCGATTCTAAACAATTAATCCATTCAATTAATCTCATGTTACCCATAGGCACCAAATTATAATTCATTTAGATATGAGCAAATACAACCTGTTCAATCAAGTGGCTGAAGCAATTATGGATGGTAAATGGACTTGCACTTTCTAGCACTTTTATAGTCTGTGGGACCACTCAAAACACGTTTACAATGTTCATCCCTTTCACCCTTTTACACACACATTCATACAACACTGTTTGCAAACAAGCTTCGGATGAAGCAACAGGTGAATAGCTATTTTTGGCCGACTGCGGCTTGCCCTGTGACAGCTGTACTGTCCTGTCTCTGCCACATCTCTTTTTATGTTGACTGTAGAGTAAGTTTTTAAATAATCACACACACTTACCATTAATTAACACTTCATAGAGTGCTTTCATCCTGTCCAAGCATTTTTCAGACTGCTCTGACAGCTGCCATTTTGGATGGATGACTTGTGCGGACCAGGGGCCTCGTGTACAAAGGGTACAAAGGGTCCACAAAAACGTGGCGTACGCCCTTTTCCACGCAAACATTCAGATGTATCAAGAGTGAAATGACCGTGGAAATGTGCGGTGCCCGACGCCAACTTCATGGCTGGCGTACGCACAGTCCCGATCGGTCGGCCAGCTCCCTCTGGAATGTCCCTGTTGCTAGGAACCTCAGTGTGGTCAGCACCTGTGTGGGTACCGACAATGCAAAGACCGGCCGCAGCTCCGCGCACAGTTCCAAGAGGATCGCCTCGGGAACCTAAAGCGGCTGATGAGCCAGTCGTCATCGTTTGCCAGTAAATCCTCTCGCTCTCTAAATATTCTTTCTCTTCTTATATAGCCATTTGCGATGTCTTCTAACAGTGCTAAGGCTGCCATTGTTGTTAACGGTATTTCTGCACCACTTTGCGCATGCTTTTATATCCAACCTGTGATTGCCGACAGGTGAATGTGTTAATTGTTCATCAGTGTGTCTCTGATGGTCACATCATTCTGAGGGCTTATTGTTTTCACATTATTAACAGTTTCCCAGCATCACCACTAAGTGTCGCCAACGGACCAATAGCTGTGGAAACGTGCGTACGCCAGCCATGAAGTTGGCGTCGGGCACCGCACATTTCCACGGTCATTTCACTCTTGATTCATCTGAACGTCTGCGTGGAAAAGGGCGTACACCATGTTTTTGTGCGTACGCACGCTTTGTACATGAGGCCCCTGGTGTCTATTTTTGTGTACTGCACCCTGCTGCCTCTTCATTTATGTTGAGCATATCCCTGTCGGTGATTTCTGCGAAGAAAATGTAATATGTAATATACATCATAATATTCAAGTTGATGATGGAAGGCATAATGCAATGTCAGTAGTTATTTACCTTTTGAACACCAGCAGGTTTTCTCCATTCCTGTTATTTTTTCCCCTCAGGTCTTTGGATTGTTTTGTGTAATTGGTGAGTTGGGTTTGCAGGTAGTCATTCTGTTGTTTTAATGCTCTTATTTTTCTGGTTAATGAAACCAAGAAGTTGGTTGTTCTTGCCCCAACATTGCAGCAGTCTTTGTATAGTTGTTGATTGGTCACTTGTTCGTCACAACAAGAATACTATAATAGATGACACAAGCAGATTATTTGTATCAGTACAACATTATGATTGGAGAGTATGTGAAGTATTGAGTATGATGAAGTTGGAATGTATAACTTACAGCCAAAATCTGGAGATTTGACCTTATTGTTTGGACATCGTTGTCGTCTGTTTTCAAATTGTGTCGGGCTTGGAAATGCCATTATCTGTGGAAGAAAAGATGTAATTGTCATTTTTGTCTCTATAGTAGTATGATTGAATAATTATATTATAATTTTGAAGTTTTTATCCTGCGCTATATATATATATATATATATATATATATACACACACACACACACACACAAAATAAATGCATAATTTATGTCCACTGAACACATTTGAGGAAAAAAAAATCTAACACTCTAATTTAGGGATTCATCAGCACACAAGGTGCTTCATACCTCTCTTGAGAATCCCTCCAAAGCCTTGCTGAAAGAAATAATGAAAAAAAGGATCTCCAAAAGATAACCTGAATGCGGATCCCATCATTTGGGGTAGAATTCATGAAAAGGATGCTATTGAAACCTACAAACTTGTCCTGGGCCTAACAAGCACAGGTATATCACACACTTCCATCATAGTAGAATCTACAGATGAATGAGCTTATCAACCTTCGTTCCATGTATACTTGGTGCTGGACGAGACTGACCGTATGCTCGATATGGGTTTTGAACCCCAAATTATGAAGATTCTTCTGGATATCCGTCCGGACAAACAGACTGTCATGACCAGTGCTACCTGGCCCCCTGGTGTGAGGCGATTGTCAAAGTCCTACCTCAAAAATCCCATGATGGTCTATGTTGGAACCCTGGACTTGGCAGCAGTTAACACAGTTCAGCAAACGGTGGTGATTCTTCAAGAGGAGGATAAAAAGTCCTATGTCTATGACTTCATCAGAAACATGCAGAAGCATGATAAAGTCATCATCTTTGTTGGGAAGAAGCTTATGGCTGATGACCTGTCAAGTGACATGTGCCTGCAAGGCCTGGCTGTGCAGAGTCTCCATGGGGACTGTGAAGAGGCTCTAAAGGACTTTAAAGAAAGTCGAGTTCGCATCTTGGTCGCCACAGATTTGGCATCTCGTGGATTGGATGTTCATGATATAACGCATGTGTTCAATTTTGACTTCCCACGGAACATAGGAGTACGTTCACCGTGTGGGCCGCACAAGCTGAGCCGGGAGATCAGGCGCTTCTGTTACCTTGGTAACAAGAGATAACTGGAGTATGGCTCCAGAGCTGATTCACATCTTGGAGCGAGCAGGGCAGGACGTGCCTGAGGAGTTGGTGTTGATGGCAGAACGATATGAAAAACACAGAAGGGAGAGGGAGATGTCCAATCCATTTGCTTGTCCAGGTAGGAGTTCATTGCATTTGATGATGCTTTAGAAACACTTCGAGAGTCAAAGGCCTGTAACACGGCTAATTTAGCAGTGGATGCGGCTAACTTAGTTTCCAGTCCAAGCTGTTCCTTTTTCCTCTTGAGCTGTTGCTCTTGTTCCTCGAGAGCGTGCATTTTCTGCAAAGCTGCTGCATGAGCAAGCAACGCAGCCCTTTCAACCTCTGGAGGATCCAAACAAAAGGCGCAGACCGGAGGGAAGCTCACGGCTGGAGGATCCAAACAAAAGGCGCAGACCGGAGGGAAACTCACGGCTGGAAAATCCAAACACAAGGCGCAGACCGGAGAGAAACTCACGGCTGGAAAAAGTAATCCCAAGGACCCAGGAAGGGAAGGCCCACGAACAGGAGACCATGGAAGACCAGGAAAACAGGCAGCATACAGGGCTCTGAGCTGGAGAGAATAATCTGACACCACAGCTTGTGGGAGGCAAGCTTAAGAGCAGACTGGGTGACGAGGCTGAGTGGTGTCAGGTGTGGGGACGAAGATAGGGATCAGCTGTGGTGCTCTGGCCAAGCCTGACCAGACTTTGGCGCCATCTGGTGGAGGAAGGGTGTGCCAAACCCTAACACATACCAAATAAACACACACACCAAATAAACATATACACCAAATAAACACACACACCAAATAAACATATACACCAAATAAACACACATATTCAGCCTAGACTTTGCCGAACCCAAGGGAACCCTTGATGGCTGTCACCATCAGGTCTTTGAAATCCTCCTCATCTGACACTCCTCTAGGTAGGAAAAGGGAGAGTAAACAGGTTGAGGAGTAGGGCATCCTGCGGCTCCCTGGATCCTGGTCGTAAAAATCAATGGAGCAGGACTCCTGGAATCCCAGCGGTGGGATGCAGTCAGCCCCAGTCACAAAGACCAGAAGGTCTTCAAATGAGATGTCTACCTCTCTTTCTGTTAACACATGCAAAGATGAGTACATTAGTCACACACACGCAAGCTCGCTCACACAATCTTACCATGCATATTTAATTGATATGTCAAATTCCCAAATACGAAGATTGGAATCTTTTGTATTTGTATTTGAAGAACAGCGTCCAATAACAATTCAGGAGAATTTAGGCCCAATCTCAATTCTCCCCCTACTTTTCTCCACTCGCCCTTCTTTTCTTCCCTACCCCCTAAAAAAGAAGGGGGAGATTTTAGGGCACTTGGCCCAGGTGCCTGTCCCATTTCTCCCCCTACCCCTCGTTTTCATCCCTACCCTGATCAGGAAGCTGAGAGCCCAAAGCTGTTTTAATTTCAGCTGTAGCGCAGTTAATATGGCAACTGGAGGAGGAACTGTCTCCAGAATCTCTTCACCATTTCCCAGAACTGTCCGCAGGAATCCAGTCCATTTTGGAATTGTTGAATCATGCTGGCAACTCTGCAGACAGATTGTTCTGCAATTATTTTAGCACTATATCCACATTGCACATGTTACCAAGTTTATTTATAAGATAAAAACGTATACATGTTTTTAGTTAAAGATGACTATACAAACAAACATGTCACTACAGAATTACTAAGTACAGTATTTAAGTTTTCAGTATCAAATGTACAACTTATCCCAAAAAAAGAACATAAAAAACGTTCAGGTTTTATGATATGAAGACCTTATTGCTTACCGATGGTACAGAAAATGAGCCACTATCTGCTGCCTAATGTGTGGCAAGTCCAGCAGTGTTGCAGTATATATGGCTGTGACACCACAGCCAGCTATCCAGTCCCCACACTGAACCTTCAGGTTAGACAGCATTTCTGTCGTCCTGCAGATCTCCAGCTTTTAAATTCAGTAAAACAATTTAATGTTAATAACTAAAACAGTTAAAGTTACTAAATGTTTTTTAAACATATTAATTGCATCAGCGACCAAGCTATGAGCCTTCCAGCTGTATGGTATTTACCTTGCTCCAGGGCCTGCTGGTCGTAGGTGAACAGCAGGTCCCCCTGCTTTCCCTCAAACACTCCCATGGAGCCTTGGACCTCCAACATGAGCAAACTGCAAGGCAGTGAAAGAGACAACCCTGAAGGTTCTTTCCTCACTCATTTCAGGTCAGTAGTGAGTTGAAAATGATGCACTAATTCCACCTCTGTATTAAGTGTATATACTGTATGTTAAACTTACCGAAGAAATTCCTTTCTGGGACCCCCATAATCATCAGCCATCTCTCCAACAAATTCCACCTGGGGAGTTTTGTTCCAGGCAAAATAGGTTTTGGAGAGGCCAAAACAAGCACTCTTCAAAATATGACGCCGTCTGGCGATTATTGAGGTCGTCGTGGCCGGGTCCATGTTGTCAACCTGGAAATCCTTGATAATTTGTGTGAGCTCCTTGTCATCCTGCAATTTAAAACAACAGAATATGAGTACATTAAGTAACCAACAGTAGGATTAAACAACTTGATATTTAAAACACCCGTAACTATGATTTCATTTACACACATCAGGACAGATCCTTGGAGATGCAGGGACCATTTCCTCACTGTCCCCTTCTGAGCCCTCGGAATCAATGTAGAAATCGCTCCTTTGATCCATGGATGAACAAATACATAGATTAGTTGAAATTATAAGTCCTCTCTGTTTTAACATACATACATGCATGCATACAATTGTAGAGGAAGATAAATCAGTGTATATTCCCCTGGGATTGTAACTCCATTTTCAGAGACAACCGCTATTGTATCAGAAAATAATGAAGTAGATTCTAAAGAAAAATATTTGTTTCACTTGTTTCTTTCCATCATTGTATAATTAACTTGTAGCCAAATTTTTTATTATTGGTGTTATATTTTGCACATCTGAGTACGCTCAAAATTACTTACATCGCCACTTGGGGCTGCCTATGGCCTTCTTCAGGCTCCCTTTCCTCCACATGCAAAGGACTATAAAAGGAGAAGGCAATCAAATAATTTTGAACGGTATCAATGTTGTCAGCAGGACAGACATCTGTATTATCGAAACACACATCTGAGTACGCTCAAGATCACTTACTTCATCTGCTGGGGCTGCTGCTCACTGGTTCCTGAAATCTAAAATGCATAAATGATCCATTATTCAACATGTAAAAAAACATAAATTATATACATTGTACAGAATGTAAAAAAAGGTACATAGATCTATTCAAATGGCATGGGAATACGATTAGAGAATGTAATACACATAAAGCCAGGTATTATTATATGACTATGATGCCAAAGTGTAGCACGGCGAGTGCCACGGGGCCCGACCGACAGGATAGAGAGGACACGGAGTTTAGTGCAGAATCCCTTTTATTTGCAATCACCCAAGACACCTGCTTCCAGCTCCTTCACAGCTCCAGCAGCAGCTTCTCCATCCGAACCCCTTGCTGCTGTCCAGCCCCGCCTTATCAAGGCTGGCAGGGTGGAGAGGTTGACGGGCCACACCTGTGTCCCGTCAGCCTGAGTGGCTGCAGCTCCTCCACTCTGCCACACAAAGTTAATGGATCAATGGCAGATTTAGAATACCTTTGGAAGCAGATAGAGGTTTGAACGGCCCAAGACTCTGGACTGTTTAATTGCCCTTGGACAATTCTCCCCCAGTGGGACAACCTCACGTCGCCCGTTTACCCGACACAGGTCAAAATTTTCGGGTGCATGAGGTACACCTTGCCGAAGGGCCTCCACAAATCCCTCAGCATCAACATTTACGTTGACAACTACCCTGCTGGCAGGAGTAGCATCTGAAAACAAAAGAAAAAAAGAAATCTTGGCATATTATTATGAAAGTGGTATTACTAGTGAAAAGTCAAAGATCCCACAGCTATTACAGATTTAAAAGTTATTGCTAAGATTTATTTTTATAAAGTACTTGTTACATTTTAGATTTTATTTATATTTTAACAAAGAAATATTGGCAAATCTAAATCAAACATATTGGCAAATCTAAAAAAAATAATGACATGGCTCTCCTAATAAAATTCTTCAGAATGACATCATATGTCATATATACAACTGTGTTGCAATATATGCCCTCTATACCACTATTTTAAAACTAGTGTGTAAATTATTACATTTGTTGTTAATTAACTTTACAAACACTGTCAAGTAAAGGGAAAAAAGGACAAATTACCACGATGAGACCGGTAATGTCTCAAAGAGGGACTCCTTAAAGGTGATCTGACTGGTCCTGGACGTCTCCCGCCTCCTTCTCCTGACCGGTCCAACACCTTCCTCTCTCCTGAACATTTCGAATCTACATCAGAAAATGACATTATTGTCTAAGAAAATTGTGAAAAAAAAAAAAATTTTTCAAACCCATTCATACTCTTTGGTGACATTTGAAAAAAATAAAATGTGTGGCCACAAATTTTTTTCAAATGTCACCAGAGGGGCTTCGTACATTCATTCTAGAAACTGCAGAAACATTTTGACTTAGAAATAACATCACAATTTGTGATGTGTAGCCTATAACTAAAAAGCTAAACGAATATTATGTATTTGCCAAAACAATAATTTGCAGAATTTATTGTTTTTTTTTTTTTTTTTTCATTTTTCAAACTAACAAACTAACAATAAATGATTCCACATGTAGTAATGATGACGAATATTACAGAATTCACTTACCTTTGAAAAAGGGAAGAGCCCTCTTCTGGGTCTTCTTCATTTAGGATCCAAGCGAATTGCGCATTCATCCTATCTCTAATCTCCAGAGGTGGACAGAGTACTCGACCCCAGTACTTGAGTAAGAGTACAAATACTACTGGTCAAAATTTACTCCGTTACAAGTAAAAGTAGCTCAGTCAAAATATTACTCGAGTAAGAGTAGAAAAGTACTTGCTTTTAAAGATACTTAAGTATCCAAAAGTAAATGCTTTTAAATGTACTTTAAGTAAAAGAAGTAAAGTAAGTAAAGTAAAAGTAAATTTCTTCTTTTCCATATCAGTATATTACTATATTTTTCTAAATTAATTTAAGGATCTTTTAACTCGTTTCTGAGAATTAACTCTTTGAAACCAGCTGCACTGATGTGCTGCTTTTAGAACCACAATGTTATATAAAACCTGCAGAAACACCAAAAACAAATCAAATGAATGGGATCATAAGAGGACAGCAGATGATGCAGTTTATTAACAATCATGAACTGAAACCAAATGAACCTGCACCATCCAACTAAGTCTGGATCCCCCTCAAAGACCACTGCTTTTAACTCAAAACATTGAGTTAAGATACGGCCAAGGATTTTGTGAAAGTCCCTGCTCCGAGTCCGGCTCATTATCAGACTCAGACGGCTCAGCGGATTGTCTTTCTTCTCCTGACGCAGGCGTAGCCGTTGTTGCGGCTCTGTCTTGACTTGTTGCGGCTCTGTCTTGACTTGTTGCGGCTCTGTCTTGACTTGTTGCGGCTCTGTCTTGACTTGTTGCGGCTCTGTCTTGACTTGTTGCGGCTCCGTCTTGACTTGTTGCGGCTCCGTCTTGACTTGTTGCGGCTCCGTCTTGACTTGTTGCGGCTCCGTCTTGACTTGTTGCGGCTCTGTCTTGACTTGTTGCGGCTCTGTCTTGACTTGTTGCGGCTCTGTCTTGACTTGTTGCGGCTCTGTCTTGACTTGTTGCGGCTCTGTCTTGACTTGTTGATAAGCTACCCCACTACTTGACCCCTCCAAATATCCAGCAATATATAACATTCTGACACCAAAATGGAAATTTTCAGACCGACAGATTAGGAGAAAATTAACTTTGTTTGAGACCTGTCTCTGTCTGAGCAACACACTCTCGCGAGATTTGGCTCTCATCGTTTTCCCAACGGATAAAATGAAGTTTAAAACTAATATAAAACTTGCTTCTTTGGTTAATAATACTGCTATTTTTATTATTTAAGCCTTTTTTGGAAGAAAGTTGTACTGTATCTAGTGTTGTATGTTCCAAAACGATGTAGGGAGAGGGGCGGCCACGCCCACTTAGGAGACCGGAAGTGTATACCATTTCAAACCATATATATATACACATGTATATATGTCTATGTTTCAAACCATTGCCAGTAACGGCAATGCGCTATCTTGTGTATAGAGGATCTTTGGCCAGACCCTTCTCAAAGTTGTCGCCATGTTCGATCCACTGCTCTGCCGCTGCTGTGACAGGTTACCATGGTAACAACCCTCTCCCTACTGCAAGAAGTGACGTGCGTTGCAGTGACGTCGGTGATGACGTCACGCTCGGAGCCTATAAATTCCGGTGCAGACGTTCTAAAGTCTCTTTACGACGGAACAACCACAAGTAGGAGCCAAACCACTACATTTATTTATTGATTATTATTGAAAACGATAAAAAAATGTCTGTGGAACATAGAGATCACCTAGACTGGGACGAAAGAATAATTAAGCAGTATTTACATCTACGTATTTCTTCTTTAAAAACTGAGCTGGAACGCATTCCTGCTTTAGAAAATACTGTAAAGATGAAGGACGAAACAATAAAGTCTCTGAAAAGTGAAGAAAAACTGAAAAACAAAACAATTCAAGATTTACAGTCAGAGTTGGACCAGTGTGTTATGTCTGAGAAATATAACAGATTAAACAAGAGATACTCTGACACGCGCAGCAAACTACTAATGACAGAAAAAAGATACGTAGAAAAGGAAATTAGGCAATTGGAAAAGGAAAAAGAAGAATTGTCCATAATAGTACTGAGCCGTTATGGTTCAGTAATGAATTACGAAGACGAGCAGAAGAAAAGGGCCCATTTAAACGAGCGGTGCGCCCGTTTAAATAAGAAGGAGATACGTTTGAACCGCAAGGAAGATTTGTTAAATGAAAAAGAAAAGGAGCAAAAAAATTTGGTAAAAGATCATGAAAATACACTGTTAGAAAAAAGTGCGTTGTCAGATGAGGTGACAAGGTTGCGCGTGATTAAATCTGATTTCAAGCGGCTTATTGCTAAATATCAGGTAAAATGTAATCATAATGAATATCTACAGACTACGCTTGCAGATAAAGTCTCAGAACTAAAAGTGGTGTCAGATGATCGGTTGGCAGCATTGAACGAGTTAAAGATGGTAGAGAGGCGGTCTAAAAATAAACGTAGGGCACAACGGAAACAGACTAAAAACAGAAAGGGTAACAAAACTAATCGCGAAGAGAAAGTGACAACGTATCCCATCGCATCTCCACGTTGGCCTATATGCATGTCAACTAATGCCACAAAAAGGGACGGTGATCCTGCAGTATCTATACAGATATCACAGTTGGCCCCACTTCCACCTATTACCCCGAAACCCGGGAGCGGCAGACAAAACTTGAACCCAGCTACTGTTCAGATGTCTTCGGACATCATACCACACCTTCCTCCCAAGCCCCGCCTACAGCCCATCATACCACGCCCTCTTCCCAACCTCCACCTACAGCCCATACAAGAGGCCATTAATATCATACCATGCCCTCCTCTCAAGCCCCGCCTACAGCCCATGGACATACCACGCCCTCGTCCCAACCCCTGTCTAGAGCCCATACAAGAGGCCATTAATATCATACCATGCCCTCCTCTCAAGCCCTGCCTACAGCCCATGAACATCACACCACGCCCTCCTCCCAACCCCCGCCTACAGCCCATACAACTACAGCCCCGCCTACAGCCCATGGACATCACACCACGCCCTCCTCCCAACCCCCGCCTACAGCCCATACAACTACAGCCCATACAACAGCCCATTATCATCCAACCACGCCCTCCTCGCAATCCCCGCCCACAGCCCCAACGACACCGCAAGTAAGATTATTACCTGAACAGTATGGGGTGGATCTACCTCCCATGTCTCCTGTTTTAAAGGAGCTTGAGGCAACAATAAGAAATAAGACTCATTAGCGCCACGACGACCGTCGGGGTTCCTGCAGCCAACAGCGAAACCGGCACGGGAGAACGTGCATAAGTGGTGTAACGATACATTAACGATACACGATGATTTGATTTTCAGAGGGAGGGGCGCATGCGAACGCAGCGACCCGTCAGTGAGAGTTTGGGGTCCTTGTATCAGTCTTTTTAAGCGTTTTTTATTTGTTTGTGATCTGTTTTATGTTTCGTTTTCAACTTCTCGGGGAGTTTTTGGTGCACAGTGTGGCTAAAAGTTCACAGAATCTCGGCTGACTGAACGTGATCGGGACGCAGACCTGCTTATTGATGGCTTCGGCGCCATTCCGTTTGGATAGAGACGCAGAGGCAACAGGGAAATCACAGGGAGGCGGCGTCTGTCTGTAAGTAAACCAACGGTACTGTCAAGAAGTGACGTGCGTTGCAGTGACGTCAGTGATGACGTCACGCTCGGAGCCTATAAATTCCGGTGCAGACGTTCTAAAGTCTCTTTACGACGGAACAACCACAAGTAGGAGCCAAACCACTACATTTATTTATTGATTATTATTGAAAACGATAAAAAATGTCTGTGGAACATAGAGATCACCTAGCCTGGGACGAAAGAATAATTAAGCAGTATTTACATCTACGTATTTCTTCTTTAAAAACTGAGCTGGAACGCATTCCTGCTTTAGAAAATACTGTAAAGATGAAGGACGAAACAATAAAGTCTCTGAAAAGTGAAGAAAAACTGAAAAACAAAACAATTCAAGATTTACAGTCAGAGTTGGACCAGTGTGTTACGTCTGAGAAATATAACAGATTAAACAAGAGATACTCTGACACGCGCAGCAAACTACTAATGACAGAAAAAAGATACGTAGAAAAGGAAATTAGGCAATTGGAAAAGGAAAAAGAAGAATTGTCCATAATAGTACTGAGCCGTTATGGTTCAGTAATGAATTACGAAGACGAGCAGAAGAAAAGGGCCCATTTAAACGAGCGGTGCGCCCGTTTAAATAAGGAGATACGTTTGAACCGCAAGGAAGATTTGTTAAATGAAAAAGAAAAGGAGCAAAAAAATTTGGTAAAAGATCATGAAAATACACTGTTAGAAAAAAGTGCGTTGTCAGATGAGGTGACAAGGTTGCGCGAGATTAAATCTGATTTTAAGCGGCTTATTGCTAAATATCAGGTAAAATGTAATCATAATGAATATCTACAGACTACGCTTGCAGATAAAGTCTCAGAACTAAAAGTGGTGTCAGATGATCGGTTGGCAGCATTGAACGAGTTAAAGATGGTAGAGAGGCGGTCTAAAAATAAACGTAGGGCACAACGGAAACAGACTAAAAACAGAAAGGGTAACAAAACTAATCGCGAAGAGAAAGTGACAACGTATCCCATCGCATCTCCACGTTGGCCTATATGCATGTCAACTAATGCCACAAAAAGGGACGGTGATCCTGCAGTATCTATACAGATATCACAGTTGGCCCCACTTCCACCTATTACCCCGAAACCCGGGAGCGGCAGACAAAACTTGAACCCAGCTACTGTTCAGATGTCTTCGGACATCATACCACACCTTCCTCCCAAGCCCCGCCTACAGCCCATCATACCACGCCCTCTTCCCAACCTCCACCTACAGCCCATACAAGAGGCCATTAATATCATACCATGCCCTCCTCTCAAGCCCCGCCTACAGCCCATGGACATCACACCACGCCCTCCTCCCAACCCCCGCCTACAGCCCATACAACTACAGCCCATACAACAGCCCATTATCATCCAACCACGCCCTCCTCGCAATCCCCGCCCACAGCCCCAACGACACCGCAAGTAAGATTATTACCTGAACAGTATGGGGTGGATCTACCTCCCATGTCTCCTGTTTTAAAGGAGCTTGAGGCAACAATAAGAAATAAGACTCATTAGCGCCACGACGACCGTCGGGGTTCCTGCAGCCAACAGCGAAACCGGCACGGGAGAACGTGCATAAGTGGTGTAACGATACATTAACGATACACGATGATTTGATTTTCAGAGGGAGGGGCGCATGCGAACGCAGCGACCCGTCAGTGAGAGTTTGGGGTCCTTGTATCGGTCTTTTTAAGCGTTTTTTATTTGTTTGTGATCTGTTTTATGTTTCGTTTTCAACTTCTCGGGGAGTTTTTGGTGCACAGTGTGGCTAAAAGTTCACAGAATCTTGGCTGACTGAACGCGATCGGGACGCAGACCTGCTTATTGATGGCTTCGGCGCGCCATTCCGTTTGGATAGAGACGCAGAGGTAACAGGGAAATCACAGGGAGGCGGCGTCTGTCTGTAAGTAAACCAACGGTACTGTCATCCGAAATCTGTGACTGTCAGAGAGCGCATCTGCACTCCAGATGTTGAACTTTTATGTGTATCGTTGCGTCCTTTCTACCTGCCCCGTGAGTTCCCGCAACTTTTTATTATAACTGTCTATTTACACCCGAAAGCCAATGCCTCTTCTGCCTGCAGTGTCATCCATGATCAGAGGTGGACAGAGTACTCGACCCCAGTACTTGAGTAAGAGTACAAATACTACTGGTCAAAATTTACTCCGTTACAAGTAAAAGTAGCTCAGTCAAAATATTACTCGAGTAAGAGTAGAAAAGTACTTGCTTTTAAAGATACTTAAGTATCCAAAAGTAAATGCTTTTAAATATCAGTAAATTACTATATTTTTCTAAATTAATTTAAGGATCTTTTAACTCGTTTCTGAGAATTAACTCTTTGAAACCAGCTGCACTGATGTGCTGCTTTTAGAACCACAATGTTATATAAAACCTGCAGAAACACCAAAAACAAATCAAATGAATGGGATCATAAGAGGACAGCAGATGATGCAGTTTATTAACAATCATGAACTGAAACCAAATGAACCTGCACCATCCAACTAAGTCTGGATCCCCCTCAAAGACCACTGCTTTTAACTCAAAACATTGAGTTAAGATACGGCCAAGGATTTTGTGAAAGTCCCTGCTCCGAGTCCGGCTCATTATCAGACTCAGACGGCTCAGCGGATTGTCTTTCTTCTCCTGACGCAGGCGTAGCCGTTGTTGCTGCTCTGTCTTGACCTGTTGCAGCTCTGTCTTGACTTGTTGCAGCTCTGTCTTGACTTGTTGCGGCTCTGTCTTGACTTGTTGCGGCTCTGTCTTGACTTGTTGCAGCTCTGTCTTGACTTGTTGCGGCTCTGTCTTGACTTGTTGACTCTGTCTTGACTTGTTGCAGCTCTGTCTTGACTTGTTGACTCTGTCTTGACTTGTTGCGGCTCTGTCTTGACTTGTTGCGGCTCTGTCTTGACTTGTTGCGGCTCTGTCTTGACTTGTTGCGGCTCTGTCTTGACTTTTTGCAGCTCTGTCTTGACTTGTTGCGGCTCTGTCTTGACTTGTTGCAGCTCTGTCTTGACTTGTTGCAGCTCTGTCTTGACTTGTTGCAGCTCTGTCTTGACTTGTTGCGGCTCTGTCTTGACTTGTTGCGGCTCTGTCTTGACTTGTTGACTCTGTCTTGACTTGTTGCGGCTCTGTCTTGACTTGTTGCAGCTCTGTCTTGACTTGTTGCAGCTCTGTCTTGACTTGTTGACTCTGTCTTGACTTGTTGCGGCTCTGTCTTGACTTGTTGCGGCTCTGTCTTGACTTGTTGCGGCTCTGTCTTGACTTGTTGCGGCTCTGTCTTGACTTGTTGCAGCTCTGTCTTGACTTGTTGCAGCTCTGTCTTGACTTGTTGCGGCTCTGTCTTGACTTGTTGCAGCTCTGTCTTGACTTGTTGCAGCTCTGTCTTGACTTGTTGCAGCTCTGTCTTGACTTGTTGCGGCTCTGTCTTGACTTGTTGCGGCTCTGTCTTGACTTGTTGCAGCTCTGTCTTGACTTGTTGCAGCTCTGTCTTGACTTGTTGACTCTGTCTTGACTTGTTGCGGCTCTGTCTTGACTTGTTGCAGCTCTGTCTTGACTTGTTGCAGCTCTGTCTTGACTTGTTGACTCTGTCTTGACTTGTTGCGGCTCTGTCTTGACTTGTTGCGGCTCTGTCTTGACAAACGCAGGCTACTTTGGCGGTATCGTTTTGAGGAGGCTTGACGTATTTCCGCTTTACATACATCCCAGTGGAGAGCGTGCACTGTGATAAGTCTCCTCCTTTGACAAAAACAGCTTGTGTCCAATAAGATTTTAGGGAAGAAGAAAAAAGAGCAGACCTGAAAGTAACAAGTACTTTTCAGCCTTCCTAGAAATTTACTCGAGTAAAAGTAAAAATATTTGTCTTGGAAATGTATTCAAGTAAGAGTAATAAGTACCAAAGAAATCTAATACTCAAGTAAAGTACAAATCCTCTCGATATGTACTTAAGTACAGTACTCAAGTAAATTTACTCCGTTACTGTCCACCACTGCTAATCTCTGAAATTCTCCGATGTAACCTCCTGTCACTCATCGTCCACCACCAAATATCGCCACAATACCGCCTAAATTCTAGCTCTATTTATACAATCCGTAAATTTTGAATTTTTGCGGGATAATTGAGCGCTAATGAAATCTTGTCTGTGATTGGATCACAGATATTCGAATCAGCGAATCAAAAGACAATCTGGTGGTTACTTCAGAGGAGAACTACCCAACATCATGTGACCATTTGTAGACGTCGGACGTATGAATTCATCAAAACCTTTGCGGACCAACCTAAAGTAGCAAATGTATTGAAGTTTATTCACGTTTATTGGACGACTGAAATTTCATAGAAATGTCTCCCCTATGACAAAATAAGTAGGAAGGAGGAAAACAGTCTGTTATAACAGTTTTCATATGTCTGTTATAATTTTTATTTTGAAATAGACATCCATTGAATATTATCGATTTGAAATCTTATACACTCAAGTAGTCACGATGGTAGTATTGAGGATAGAAGACAGTAACCATACGTCACTAAAAAGGCCACGCCCCCTTTCCGGTGAAAACAAAGCAGACTCCACAATGCCGAAGAGTTGCTGCGTTGTATATTGTTCGTCGAACAACCTAAAAGATCCAAACTTAAGATTTTCTCTGCTCCCTTCAAAAGAGAAAAACAAAGAGAGGAGAGATTTATGGCTTCAGGCGATTCGAAGGGTGAATGAAAATGGCAATCCGTGGGACCCGGCTAGTCGACATGTGTACGTGTGTGGGAAACACTTCATCACAGGTAAGTTAAATTATCATGTTAACATTAATGTCACTCGTCAAAGTTGTCACTCTCAGTGACTTCATCTTTTGTTGGAGTCACTATATTTAACATTATGGAATGATTATTAATTGAATTAAGCAACAAGTAAATATCACAAACTATTCTGCAAACTATTTCGGACATCCTCCACGAGATATTGTGGACAGGTCCAAAGTGAGAATTGGCCCACTAGAGTGTGTGTGTGTGTGTTGTGTACATAATATTTGATGAGTGTATTTAACCAAAACTGTGTTCAATTATTTTCAACCATAACTAACAAGTATTTTTCTGGTCTCAGGATACCATGTGAATGACTGCCAGCATCCGGACTATGTCCCAAGCATCTTCCCACAGCGACGGCAATTGACAGAGGGCACGGTAAAATTAAGGAGCTACAATAATGCCAGGAAGCGAGAGGCTGATGGTCACCATCAGGTTCTGCCACACAAACGTCGACAAACAAGTCTGCCTACTGCTCCTCCCGATGCCTCTTCCATTGAGCCCACTGAGGATTTCCCACTGAGTGACAGGCCACTATCCCAGGTTGCTATTGCCATGGAGGTTGCCAATCTCAGAAGAGAGAGAGATGAGGCAAGAAGAGAAAGAGATGAGGCAAGAGGGGAGCTGCAGAACTGGACAAAAGAGCGTTTGTCTGCAAATGCTGTTCGAGGTGATGACCGTCTATGCAGTACTTTGACTGGGCTCAGTTGGACAGTATTTGACTGTCTCCATCGTTACCTTGTTCAGTTTGTCAAGTCACCCAAGGTCTCTGGATTCTCAACGAAGGACCAGCTTTTTCTGTGTTTGCTCAAGCTACGACAAAATCCATCAAATGCTTTGCTCAGCCACGTACTGGGCCGACCAGAAGCCACCATCCGCTACATATTCCGGCGATGGCTGAATTTTCTGTATGCAAAAATCAGCTTCCTCATCCACTGGCCTGACAGAGAGTGCATCAGAGAGACCATACCACCAGTGATGTCGGCCAACTTTCCTTGCCTCACAGCAATTATTGATTGCTTTGAAATTAGGATTGAAAATCCAAAGGGCCTTAAAGCTAGGTAAAGGTGACACAAATGTGTAAATTATGACTACTTAGCCAGGTGGCTCTTAATAGGGTTCCTGCACAGGTCTTGAAAAGTATTACAAATGAAACTGATTATTAACAATCTTAATCATTTTGAACACCAGACTGAACACCAGAAGTCTCCAAAACAATTCTAGTTCCAGAAAAAGTAAGACATTTTTAATTGGAAAATGTGTAGGAAACATGTTTTGCTAACAGTTATTTTTGTTTTTGTTTACCCCCACAGAGCTAAATCATACTCCAATTACAAGAAGTGGACTACGGTGAAGTATCTGATTGCATGTAGTCCTGCAGGCAGAATCACCTTCTTGTCCCATGCCTGGGGGGGCAGGGCATCACATGTTAAGAAAACAAGGGAATCAGGCTTAATTTCACCTGCAGGTAATTCAGTACCCTGCACCCTACATGTTTGCTAGTGCATACATAATCTAAGATGAGATAAGTTAAGGTACTCCTGTATTAGTTCCACGATGGGGAAATATCAGAACAATAATGTAAACAATTTATAATGTAACTGTAGCCTACATCACATTCAGCTTTTGTTGTATTTTTGTATTCATTATGGACAAGTGCTGTAAATTAGTGTTTCACCACAAACATTAAAAGCAATATATGTACATCTAATGTATTACTTGTTTCAGATTTTGGCTGATCGGGGCTTTACCCTGAAGGATGACTTTTCCGTGCTAGGTGTCAGTCTCATAACCCCTGCCTTCTAGTGATGCGCGGGTCGGGGTTTTTCCAACCCGCGGGTCCCGCATTAATGAGAAAATATGATCCGCCCCATCCCGCCCCGCACCACCATATCTATTTACACAACCCGCCCCAACCCGCACCCGCTGGTATTAAAACACGATACACGACACATTTAACGTGTAAACGTTAAATGTGCCATTGAATAAGGCGTCTATTCCGTCTCACTCTCACAAAGGTGAAAACAGGCTTTACAGTGCTGGAAACTGCAACAAATTCAAATCTTAAGCCTGGTAAATAAACAATAAATAAATCCAAAAATAAAAATAAAATTAGGTTTTTGTGGCTATTTGCAATAAACTGAATAACGGAGCATAGGCTATTAACCACATCAATCTAACCAAGGCATTGTCATTCAATGTGCACTGTGCAAAAAAAGAATTGCTTCAACTGTGCCGGGGTTTAGTCTGTTTCGCCTGGACTCGAGCACCCGGCCGGCTGAGCTGAAGGTGCGCTCGCTCGATGCACTTGTTGCAGGGATGCAGAGAATCAGAGCAGAGCAGCGCGCATATTCGTTGCAAGTTGCTTGGCGACCGAGAAAAAAAAGGTTTTTCCGGTCTGGCGCCGTTTTCCAATTCATTGTGTATGTGCTGTCGCTGCGCAAGAGCGCAGGGCTTTGCGCCGAGTCTGCGCCCATCCCGGCAGCGTGCGCTTTGGCGTAAAGCTTTCCAATGAATGGGAAAGCCGGCGGCGGGTGCCGCTGTGCGCCCTCTATGTGAAAGCGATTTGCTGGTAAATCAACCATTGTAATAGACTAAGCTGTCATAAGATGTAGCCTATTATTTAATAAATCTTATAACAGCGTTGTCCCAGCTGTTCTTGCGACGTGAGTCCCGCAGCCGCAGGCGGCATCAGCTCGACTCGCCAAAAACTCCCGACTTCAAAAAAATGATTTAACTTATTTTACCACACAAAACATGATCTAAAATTACTTTTTAAACTGAACAAAATAATACTATAACGAAAAAACCGTTTTAGGTAACGAATTAACTTAAACAGCGGTCACACAACTTTTTTGACTCTTTCAAACAGGTATCAAAACAACTCAGTTTCTACCCAAACAACATTATAAAACAATATGCAGAATAATCAACAATAATCGCCCTTTTGAAATGCAACAACAATAAACAATAATGATATTATTGGAACGGCTGCAACAAGCATATTGTTTATTATTATTAGGGCTATATTTTTATGAATAGCCTACTAACCGTGGTCTGCTCAGGCTCCCCCGCTGCCGCTGCTTGCGCTTTCGTGACGTCGGGTCGCAGGTTACGTGCTTGCAAGGGATTGGCCCGCCTCACCCGCCCCGCCCATGAAATGAAAATTTCTTGACCCAACCCAACCCGCCCCGCGGGCAACCCGCGGGACCCGCGGGTTATGGGTCGACCCGCGCATCACTACTGCCTTCACTCGTGGCAAGAAGCAGCTCACAGGGAAAGACAATGAAGAATCCAGAATGAAATCAAAAATTCGGATTCATGTTGGCAAGTACATTTATTTTCCACAGACTGGCAATCTATTCCATCTGAGGGCACTTAAAATACATTAATATCCAACAACACAACTCAAAGATTAATAAGGAATAGGTATTGAGAACCTTCTGAACCAGTGGAGAGCAGCGCAGCAGTGCAGCCAGACCTGTAAAACAACTATGAGTCCTGCCCCTTAGCAGATATAAAATAGCAACAGAACATGTAAAATACCAATATGAACTTCCATGCTGAAAAAGACTATAAAACCTCTTTGTTTTATTTTACAGAACGGGTTTGCTGAAGCAGAGATTCCGCATCCTGGATGGGCCACTCCCTCGCTGCTTCGTTAAGACCCTGTGGGATGAGGTGAAGGAAAGGGATGTGGTGACCATTGACAAGATAGTACATGTATGTGCTGCCTTGGTCAACATGTCAGGTAGCGTTGTGTGCAATAAAAACAGAGAGGGGGATGTGTAGGTCAAAATACTCTGAGTCTTGCTCTTCTGACAGTCTTACTCTATTCTGTGTTAAAATGAGTCACGTAGCCTCCATTTCCACAATCTACCTTACTGCACTGTGCTTCGCCCTGAGCTGACAGTAGAGGTCTCCTGTAAATATAAATAAACTGTCTTATGAAGAAGAACCCTGAATAAATGAATTTTCCATATAACTGTGTTATTTATAGTGTTTTATATATTTTGTTTTTACCTGAAGCTCCTGTTCTGAAGCACTGTCTGTGGACTCCTGATATAACAAATAAATGATTTCTTATTAATTAGAATTGTGTTTCTCTTTATTACGATGGAATATATTTAGTACATATTATATGACTGTTATTACTGAGGAGTTGGATGCACCTTCCCAAACATAAATACGCTTTCATCACAATTTGTCACCTCATTTTTACCATTTACTATGGCCAGCAAGACATGAGGCATTGTCCTTTTTTAAAGTTTGTAAGTACCACCGTCCATCCTTAGATGTGATTTTTAAATTACAATACTGCATTCTCTGAGATAAATGTAGGCCTACCTGATGCTCCAGCTCTGATGGGACTCCTGCTAGCTTGGGGTACACATGCCTGGCCCAGAAACGGCTGATGGTGTCAAGGGCCTGAGAGATGAAACCCTCATCTCTTTTCACTCGGAAAATTACTGTTTGCCTCGGGGTCCAGGTGATGAAGTCAGCATATTCAGTTTTGCAGGCATACATCTCCATCTGCACCTGAAGAAAAAGTTCAGCATAAATCACATTTCTTGAGAGATGTTACTTACCTACCTACAGTCTTACCTGGGTGTAGTACTTGTGGGTTGTCCTCAGTGACGTTAATGTGTCAAGATGACCTGTCTTGTCTGCTGGCCAGTTAACAGGTGAGACATCTTCAGACCACTTCCAGGGGCACTTTGCTTCAACAATGCCATTCCCACAGCAGGCGCAAGAAATGTAGGCATCACAGCTTACACCAATGTACGGCTTGTCCTTACAAACTCTGAAGCCCGCCCGTTTAATCTGGAGCCTCTGGTGAGGTTTATATATCATTTGATACTATGATGGAAGTGTGTGATATACCTGTGCTTGTTAGGCCCAGGACAAGTTTGTAGGTTTCAATAGCATCCTTTTCATGAATTCTACCCCAAATGATGGGATCTGCATTCAGGTTGTCTTTTGGAGATCCTTTTTTTCATTATTTCTTTCAGCAGGGCTTTGGAGGGATTCTCAAGAGAGGTATGAAGCACCTTGTGCGCTGATGAACCCGTCACCCTCCCCACTCTTTCCTCATGCCATCTTGCACATGCTGCCTGCTCTCTGGTTTTTTCCTCGATCGCCAACACTTGCTCATCAGAGAATTCTGACAGATTTTGAAACCATAACTTTGGCTTAAAAGGCTCTGCAAAATTTTTAAAACTGCTTAGACCAATTGGCATTTTTTCAGTGGCAGACAACATTTCCAGGAACTGCTGTTGCTGGGCATGGTTTGCCATTGGAATGGCCCTCTCCTTTCTCCTCACTGCTTGCTTGCTTTTAGTCTTTTCTGTGTAGAACTGAATCTCCTTCACTGGGGCAGCCTCAACCTTTTTAGTGCATACCTTATTCCAGGTACAGGCAATGCTTGTTGGTGCCACACTGGTGTAGCCAAGGCGAACAAATTTCTCGACCTTAAAAAGTAGAGCTGCAACATGTGAGCAGGTTTCTCCCAGTCTAGAGTAAAATAGAATGGAATACAACAACTTTTCATCAAATAGGAAGATCATTTATTGTCTTGTGATAGAATTACATATGTGTAAGTGTGATGATTCTATTAATGTTATGCAATCAGCTTACCCTGCCATGCAATTGCAGTGTGCACATGCAATTTCCCCAGTCATCTTTACTGCAACCCAAGGGTGGTACGGATTGTCAGTCACCCTCCACGATGGCTTGACCTTTCTTTTCAAAATTATTGTCTCAGCACAGGGTCTGTGGTGCAGCACCTCATACACCCAGCCATCGTCATTAAATTTCTGAGCAGCCAGGGACCTCCAATTCTTCATCAGGGTTGCTGTGTAAATCCCTAAATTAGAGAGTTAGATTTTTTTTCCTCATGAATGTGTTCAGTGGTCATAAATTATGCATTTACTAATTCATTTAATTTAATTGTGTGTGTGTGTGTGTGTGTGTGTGTGTGTGTGTGTGTGTGTGTGTGTGTGTGTGTAATATATATATATATATATATATATATATATATATATATATACACACATACTATACATACACACACACATACATACATACATATACACGGTTGCCAATAAAGTTGGAATAATTTTGCTTTCAGACACATTCCTCTTTTCATTTTTTACTTATACACATAAATTAATCACTTATCTATATATATATATATATATATATATATATATATATATATATATATATATATATATACACACATTACCTGGAGATTCAATGAGGTAGCAATAAATATCTCGGTATGACACTTCTGGCCACTGGGTGGGGTCGTTTACCCACCTCTCCTCCGGTAGGCTGTATGGAATACATTTTTTCCATATAACGTCGCCGATCATCGGTCGGCAACGACATAATATATGTCTCTGCCTTACGAACGTCAGCCATTGGTTTCCAGACCGGTTAACGTTGTTATAAATAAAAGACTGACTACGGCAGGATTTGTATTTGCCGCGAGTTGTTTGTTTTCACCCAAATGTGGGCGTGGCCTAATTTGCTACTGTCATCTATGGATTATTAATATTATAATAATGAATAATATTAATAATAATAATAATAATAATATTAATTAATTTGACTGTTTATGTTTAATATGTATATTTGCAATCATGTTTTAAACAAATATATGATTTTTTTTTTTAATCATGCAGATCTTTCCCTGGGTTTTTCCCAAGGAAATGTCACTTTGGAAAGCGAAAGAATTAGGGTCTAAAGAGCTGTGGCATCTACAAAAACCTGGAGGCCTTTTAGTGTCTATGTAAACCTGTTAAACGTCCATTCAGAGATGACCCCAACCTCATCTGAAGATTTAGCTTACATTAATATATTATTATATTAATATATATTATATTGGGACAGTGCAGACGTGCTTCACAGCTCTGAGCCAGTGTTTCTTTGTGCCTTTGCCTGAAGAAGACTCAAGAGTTGGAACGTTAAATTGAGGCACACATTTATTTGAGTTGGCACACATTTGTTTTATTGATTAGTAATCACTTTTTTCATTTTCCTAATTATTTTTTCATTATATAAAAAAATCCTAATGGTGATGAATGAGTGAACAAGCATCATTGGAAGCTGCCCAGACAGACCGGACACCTGCCATTTTTTCATAGCGGTGTATCGCGTCATTCAGGCAGCCAATCAGCACAGAGCCTCATTATCATAGCCCCGCCCACTCAGAATCCCGCATAGATAATGAGGTTAGAGAATGAGATGATAAACACACCGCTCAGAGGCTGAATTTCTAATTTATTTAGCAAAAACAATCAAAAGTTTTGTTTTTAAGACATTCAAGGCCGGTTCAAAATAGGTATGAGATGCCATAATAGGTCCCCTTTAACATTCTGTATGCCGTGGCGCTCACAATGTCTCTCAACTCCGCTTTTGCCTCATCCTCAATTTTCCTCAAGTAGTTCTGCAGAGTAACAACATCCTCTGTCAAAGGTACATTGTCTTCGGTGTGCCACCTCCGTTGTTCCATTGTACTATGAGCATTAGTTGAGATGTAAGTGGACCAAGAGTTATCAAGTATCTCTTTAAACTTCTTTGCCTTCGTCTCAGTTAAAACATCTGACATCATCATACAATGTCCAATCCAGGCATCTGTTTCCCCTTTGAGAGAAAATCCAATCTTGACTGCAGTAGATGGCTTTCCATATTATGTAGTTCCTGCATTGTACTTTGACAAACGCCTGGCTGCTTCAATTGCCAGCATTATTTTTTTTGGATCGCATACATCAAGACCTCTAACATGCTTGTCAAGCCCCTTGGCAGCCAATACAAACCGTCCCAGTTCTTGCATCTTTTGTGCAATGTATCTATGTTGAGATTGTTCACTGCCATTTTTGCAAATAATGCATCTCCATGTTACATTGTCTTGAGACATGATATGAATTACTTTTTGTACTCGCTTAGATGATTCCATGATTGGAAGCAGTTGTGAAAAAGCTTTTTGTACTCTTGTTCTTTTCCCTTTCCAATTTCCTATTTCTACATGTCTTCTCGTGTCTCCAGAGTTCAGTCCTCTTAAACATTGCATAACAATGCCGGCATGGTAGGTAGTCCTCCACAGATGCCTTCTTAGTGGGCTGTTTCCATGTTACTATCTCCCCATTTCCTTCCTCCAAGACCTTCAGGTTATGTTGCTAGTCTCCACTGTTGCGAAGGGCTTCCAATAATGTCTTCCTTTTTTTGGAGCCAACAGGGAAACTTAAAGCATGGGCAACATCAGTTTCATCCGAGTATTGTCTTTGTAAATGTCTTGCCATCTTCAAATTCGACTTTCTACAATATACACAGTAATGAGCTTTGTCCCAGGACCTTCTACCTTCCCTTTTTGGGTCATTTTAATAGAAACATTTCCACTCTTTTTTTCCTCCCTTAGAGATGAGTTTCCCCTTCCTAGGGGGCGCTGTTGAGCCATTAGGCCACGCCCATTAATGCAAACCATTAAATATCAAATTTTTCACCAGGCCTGGCTTGCGTGCAAAATTTGGTGACTTTTGGGGCACGTCTAGGGGGGCAAAAAGGCCCTCATTTTGTCGGAAGAAAAACGAGAAAAGCGAGAAAAAACGAGAACGAGAACAATTCCTACAGATACAATAGGGCCTTCCCACTGTAAGTGCTCGGGCCCTAATAATAAAAACATTTTTTTGGGTTGATTTTTATTTTTATAATATTTTTTGATTGATTCGGTTATGGAGGGAGATTGGACAGTAGTCCGTTATGGGAGACTAGCCTGCCGTCGACCCCCCTGGTACCAGGAAACGTCCGTGGGGGACGGAGAGGGACCCGACTCAGTTCCCCTAACCTCTGACCCCTGACCCCTATGTTTGTTAATTATTTTTACCTTTTTTTTAAAAAAGGGGATAGGTGGAAATAATTAATAGATATGTGAATAAATAAATAAATAAATACATGAAAAATATTTCATTTAGAAAGGGGTTAAAATTGTTAAACTTGTTTGAAAGGTCCATATAAAAAATGTTAAAAGCTCTAAAAAAATTTATATGAATAAATAAATTCATATAAAAAATAATGAATGAATATATGACTCAATAAATACATAAAAAATATTTCATATTTCAGAAAGGGGTTAAAATTTAAAAATAAATTAAAAAAACGTATGGGTAATGTTTGAAAAGTTCATATTAAAAAATGTTAAAAGGAGTAAAAATATATATGAATAAATCAATAAATACATAAAAATATATTTCATTCACGAGGTTAAAATTGTGAAGAAGAAATTATCCAGAATATTTTAAAAGCTCATGTAAAAAGAAGGTTAAAAAGTGACTGAAAACAGAAGGTACAGAAGGTAGAGGGGGCGGGGCCAGCAGGAGCTTATAAAAGGCAGAGCGAGCAGGAGAGCTCATTCTGCTGCTGTTGCTGGTGAGGAAGCAGCCAGACACTGTATAAAGCAAACTGACCTTAGTATTATTGTGTGCCAGGCCTGAAGAAGATCCAGGGCGGGTTGAAATGTCGTTTATTGGCACACTACTTTATTTGTTTATTTAAAAATGAGAAAATAAAAACAAAAAAATAATTTCATTTAATTTTCTTCTGTTTATTGGCACACTTTATTGGCAAACAAGATTAAAAGGTCTAAAATAATATAACTATCATATTTCATTCAATATTCAAGGGGTTAAGACAGTAAATCATGTATGTGTAAAGTTGCTGGTCAATAAAGTTACCTTACCTTCCAACACAGCTGATTCAAATGAATGGGTCATTATCAAGCTTCTGCAGAGCTTGATGATGAGCTGATCTGAATCAGGTGTTGAAGAGGGAGACAACTAAAACATGCAGGGACAGCGGCCCTCCATGGATTATTATTATTATAATAATGAATGATATTAATAATAATAATATCATTAATTAATTTGACTGTTTATGTTTAATATGTATATTTGCAATCATGTTTTAAACAAATATATGATTTATTTATTTTTTTTAATCATGCAGATCTTTCCCTGGGTTTTTCCCAAGGAAAAGTCACTTTGGAAAGCAAAAGAATTAGGGTCTAAAGAGCTGTGGCATCTACAAAAACCTGGAGGCCTTTTAGTGTCTATGTAAACCTGTTAAATGTCAATTCAGAGATGACCCCAACCTCATCTGAAGATTTAGATTATATTAATATATATTATATTGGGACAGTGCAGACGTGCTTCACAGCTCTGAACCAGTGTTTCTTTGTGCCTTTGCCTGAAGAAGACTAAAGAGTTTGAACGTTGCATTGAGACATATTTATTTGAGTTGGCACACATTTGTTTTATTGATTAGTAATCACTTTTTTCATTTTCCTAATTATTTTTTCATTACTGTATATAAAAAACTCCTAATGGTTATGAATGAGTGAACAAGCGTCATTGGGAGCTGCCCGGACAGACCGGACACCTCCTGTCTATGGGGGACAGGTTCCTTTTCCTAATCCTAACCTTAATCCCGTTTGTCTAAATTTCAAGTCTTAGATTTATTTAATTTAAAAACAGGGTTAAAAAGATTTGAATCTTAAAATAAGAATGGCATTATATTTTTTTTGTCTTATTTAAAAAAACAAGGTTAGAAGCTTCTTATTTTGAAATAATTAAAATAAACATTACATACATTTTATTAAAAACAAGATTTTAAAAAGATTGATGCCTTGAAACGGTGTGCAGGAGTTTTTTTTTTTTTTAAATTGGCTGCAGCTTTCCTCCTCCGACGCACCTTTCTGCAAATCCGATGTGCAAAAAGTTTTCTACTTCGATTAAAAACAAAATTAAAAGGTCTAAAATAATATAACTATTATATTTCATTCAGTATTGAAGGGATTAAGACACTAAATCATTTTTGTGTAAAGTTGCTGTTAAAACAGCCGGTAAAGACGGTTAAAAACAGAGTATATAAAAGGCGGAGCCCCCAGGAGGCTCATTCTGCTTCTGGCAATCGGAGAGACAACATCTCTCTCCCTAGAAACCTGTTCAGTTTTACTGTTTCCAGCCTGAGGAAGACCCAGACACGCTCCATACGTCTTCATTTGGAACACCTTCCTTAGTTGTTTTTGATTTAAAAACACTTTTTTATTTTATTTCATAAAAAAATCTTTTTAACTCTTTTTCATTAAAATGATTAGATTTTTTCTAGTGCCACGATCCGTGAGAAGATCCCTGCAGCATCAACACGATGCATGGAGTCCATCATTCTCCACCACTGAATGCGGAGCCCCATTGAAACCAAATGTTCTTGAACCATTTGATAACCAGCATTTGGCATCTGACCTTTAATACCTGAAATAATGTTGTCAAGCTCTTCATCAGTCACAGTGCTGTATGATCCTCTTACAGACAAGCCAAATTCTTGCATTCTTCTGTAAAGCGTTCTTCTCGTAACACCAAGGCATTTTGCAATGCAAGAATCTGGCAGATGTGTGTCCAGCAGACTTTTAAGTTTTTCTCTCTCTACTACAATTTTTTCGGTGACCAGAACCTGGACCAATTTCCATTTCCTATTGCACAATGGGTATAGAGCTGACATTGTTTTCCCACTGATCAGCATGATGGAGGTCTTGTAGAGCTTCAGTAATTTCTGACACACCACTTATGTGTTCAGAGAGTGATTCAAAGAGAATGAGTTGATGGCGAGTCAAGAACTCCAAATAATCCAAATTTAGTGGTTGCTGGTTTATGGCAGATTGCAGTTTCGTAAGAAGTCCCTCCATCAACTGCTGTCTCAACAAGTCCTGTTGGACAGAAAGAGCCCAGGGGCCTCATTTATAAAAGAGTGCATAGGATCCATACTAAAAGTGCGCGTGCGCACAAATAAATCCGTATTTATAAAACCGCGTGCACGCACACTTGCACGCAGATGTAACCCCCTTAATAATAATGGGTTACAGACTTCAGCATGTGGATGGATTTTCCCATTCATTTCCTTTCACCTGAATGCAGCAGGTGGTTGTCATTGGTTACTTCAGACAGTAGTCCCGCCTACCTGGGTCCGTTAACGTCAGGACGCAGTGAGAAAGAAAAAAAGGAAAAAGCGAACGAAAGAAAGCTGAACGCGACAAGCGTTTGAACAGAGAGAAAAATATTAAATATTACAGGATTGGCGGTGGCTGCTGCTGAGTAGCCGGGACCTGTGAGAGTAGCTGACGTGAGTTGGTTGGTCAGTTGTCCGTGTTCGGTCCAGTTTGGTTCGAGCTGCATTCGGGAGCTCACTAGCTGGCTCACAAAACTGCTCTTGCCTTTGATCTTGCCGACCCGCGCACGCGGTGAGAAACGCTGCTCCTGAACTTTTCTTCTAAGCTCTCCGAGGTAATTTACAATAACTTATAGTAATTTACTCTGGAATACAATTCGGTTCTTGGAAGAATCAGCTTGTCATTTTTTTAATTACTTGAAATGTTGTTTAGACAAACTGAGTGGCTGCACCGGGCGCCAGTGCCATTTTGTGCCCATACAGCTGAACGTGGAGATCGGTGAGCAGTATTTCTTTTTGGTTGAAACCTGTGTTTTTATTTCTTTTTGGTTGAAACCTGTGTTTTCTTTGTTTATGGACTTTAGTAGTCCAACGATTTTATTTAATTATTTCTGATACTACAGCTTGAGGAATGTTTTATATTACAGTGGTTAGTTTACAAATGTGAAACTATGTAATTACATGTTTAAAATGAGTAAGCTGAGAAGTTAAAATACATGCACTGTTAAGAGTGCTGAAAAGATGAAAAACATGATGTTTATTCTTAATACCTCATGTGACAGAGAATATACATTAATATCTGGGATGTCTCTGACTCTGTCTATCGACAGGTCAGGTTTTTTTTGTTGGTTTTGTTTTTTTCGCGATATGACATCAGCGCCAGCCAGACTGGATGTTCTTCAGGATTCATGACCAACTGATGGCGAGCCTACCCAGCAGAACCAGAAGGAGCCAGGCCTCTGGATAATCCGGATAACATCTGCTGCACATCGGTGTGGTAGGATTGGTGTCTTCCGGACATTCTTCACTCAGCATTGTGTGAACAGGATTTGAACCACATACTCTGGTCCAGTATACATACATACTGGTCACTGTGTGGGTCACTAGGGGACCTTGACTTTTCTTTTTTTGATTTGGAACAGCCATGGACTGTATTAAGACCTAAGACCAAATTTTATGGTGCACCTAGATTTAGATTTATACCTTGGCCAAGGTTTGTGGTAATATTTGTATTTTATTTTTCTATTGTAATGTGTATATTTGTTTTGTGGTGTTCACATTAAGCTTAACTAAAGCCGGCAGTTCTAAACTTTAAATCCGCTGTTTGAGTTTCATTTGGTCACCCTCTGGCGCTCCAGTAGCGAACCTACTGGCCTACTCCCTGGCATCCTTATTTTGGTGAGTGAGCTACATGCTGCTTCTCTCTGAGTGCGTGCAGGGGTTTCAACGTTGTAAGTGTTACACAATGTTCACTTTATAAATCACAGTCCAGCTGGAAGGTTGCGCAGGTGAATTCGCCTAATACCAGGCACTACTGTGGGACACTTTTTCTAACATTCTGACATTGACTTCCTGTTTGTTTACAATGGTGTTACTGAGCAGGAAATTGAAATCCAACAAAAAACGAATAACTTTATTCAGAACAGAACAATGATGAAAAATGTTAGATACAATAAAAACATTACAAAAAAGGTTACCAATTTACGACCAGAAGCAGAACTATTTAAAAAAAAAAAAAAAATATTGAACTGAACTGAACAAGATTGATATGGTTTCAAGGTTAAACAGTGACAAACAGATGGACAGACTTTGGCATCAGCTGTGAGAGACAGAATACTAGAAGTGAAGTGTTTTAACAACATTGTTCCATATAAAGGAAGAAACTAAACGTTGTACTTTTTTTAAAGAAAGATTGTGGTGATTTCTGATTTCTCACCAGACCACAAAGACACTGAGGCAGTTAAAATTAAAACCACTTTAATCGAAAAATTGAAGAACACTACAAATTACTTTACCAAAATTACTAGAAAAAACTGTACGAATAAAAATGCAGTCCTGTATACAATATTGGTTTACTCATCCAACCACTCCAGTTCCGCTCCTTCTCCAGCGAAAGACTTCCTCTTGACACCATAGTGGAAATATATTTCTTCATCGGCTGCAATGTCTTTGTTGCCTTGAAGAGGATGAGGTCCCTCTCCCCTTCAGGAAACTTCATCTTGACATGGAAGGGCTTCACATTTATCTTCTTCTTCTTAGAATGGTTGATCCTTCTCCTGACCGTGTCCAATGTTGCATGGCACTCGCATGGGAATGTCTGGGCATCAATACAAAAGTCTGCGCAAAAGAAAATGTAGCCCATTCCATCAGGCTGCTGCGTCTTCATCATTTTTTCTCCCGCAGCTTTGGAGAAACACTTCCCATGATAGTCGCAGATTATGGAGCCCTGGGGAAACACTCGGGTGGCAACCACTCCTGTAATCAAAAGGACAGGATATTAATGGGCTTGTTCAATTACATGGGTATATTCATATTTGAATTTGACTTTGCTTACAAGACATTTGTACATACCTTTTCCTTTCTCGCCCCCAAAATCCTTAATGGCCAGACCTGGCCACTGCTGTGTGTTGTTCATCCTCATTAGTTTCTGATCACTCTCCACCTGGATCTTCTTCGGTGGTGTCCATTTACACTGAATCTTGGCAAAAGTAGGACGATTGGTATCCCATCCCTCCTGCCTGCTGATCTTGTCCACCCTGTGTTCTGACGGAGGACCTCTCGTAAATTTTGCTGTCAAAGAAAAAACATTTAAATGAATATTCAGTTTTTATAATCGCAGTGCTTCCAGAAAATATGAATTCAGATTAACACTGATTAAGTATTTACACTTACACATGATATATTCTGCCCGCTGGGCACGTTGTTGAGACCTCCACTTGTCATAGAAGGCTCTTTCACAAGAAAATCCAGCATCGAGACGCTTTTTCTTGCTGGGACCACTGGCATTCAGGGTGACTGGGAAGCTGTTCACAAACTTGGTGAAGTCTTCTCCTTCGCCAGCGTCCTCTTCACTCCCACTGGCCTCTGCTCTGCTCCTCTTCTGTCCCTGAGCAGAAATCTGCTCGTCTGATTCGTCAGAAGAGGACCTGCAAGATTGATATGGTTTCAAGGTTAAACAGTGACAAACAGATGGACAGACCTTGGCATCAGCTGTGAGAGACAGAATACTAATCCTCTTGTGAACAAGCTTCAATTTCAACAGCCTCTGAAATGTGAATTGGGAAAAAAACTGTATGAATGAGCTGGACAGCTGAAAGTGTAGTGATCGACATCTGACAATCAAGAGTACAACAAAGGGAACATAATTCATATCATATATCTATGTCGAGAAATTAGGCTTCAATATGTAGATATGATATTTTGTCCATATCGTGCAGCCTTGGTGCTGTTATAGTCAAACTCCAGGCAATACAAGCTTGCCCTGTTCGAAACTGTTTCCATTAAAATATATGTAAACATATAAAAATATATATATGACTAAGTACCATTTGGATTAATGTGAATTTCATCCAGGCTCTTTCCTTTGTACATTCCGAGCTTTCCCTGCTCCAATGCCAGGAGGACTTGGCTATTTTGGCGAGCTGGAGGGTCCCCTCTGGAAGGCGGTAGTGTTTTCTGTGTACATCTATGTTATGGCCAAGGAAGTCTGCCAACTGGTCAAGTTCTGTGTTCTTGAGATTTAAAACAGTGGAGAGCGTTGCAATGTGTTTCCTGAGTTTTGTTGAGGTCAGAGCTCTGGGATTTTTGATGCCACTGCATTCATGCACTAACTGTCTTGTGCAGTCAGAGCCCCTGAGGTGATGGGCAGAATGAGGCAATGCAAACAAGAAACCATTTCAGTCAGTACCCCACATTCTTCTAGCCTCTCGACCAGAGTTTTAAGACATTCCTTCATGAGTGGAGTGAGGAGAACAGGAACTTTCCTTCCTCTCTTTCCAACAATGCTTACCCGGACAAAATGTTTGCAAAGCTTCTGCTCAAGTTCTGTCAGGGCCAAGTTAACGTCTTCATGCGTTTCTGATAGGTCTCTTGACAAAGGTATTTTGGATACCTCTCCTGCTCTTTGGCGGTTGAAGAGGATAACTTGTGCCAGGGTCACTTAAGCCAGGTCCTTCCAGTTTGATGGGGAAGCCTCTTCCTTCAGGGCATCTAAGTGTTGCTGTTGTTTTTCAGACAGCTGGGAATGAAGACTTTGGACATCCTGTGTGAATGGTAAGAGTTGAGGGGAATTCCACTTGGACTGGTTGAGCTGAATGAGTGCTTGGCTTGCAATATCAAATTTCCAGCTTTCTTGGTATAGCTGTGCAAATTCCTCAGCTTCTTGGACTGTTCCTTTATCTCTTACCTTCAATCCTTCAGATTTCTTAAACATGGCCAAAGCAAGTAAGCTGTGTCCAACTTTGCGAGCCAGTGATGGACATTTATATTTGCCTGTTTCATCACTGAATCCAGCTAAGGATCTTGCAGCAGTGACATGAGACATGTGACATGAGAATACTTTTCAGGTTTTAAAAGTTCTTTCATAGTGTTCACTGGTGCGACTTTTTTTGCTGCCAGCATCAGCCTGCCAAGTTCCCTCAGCTTTTGTCGAACGTACTGGTGTTGGCTGATTACCCTTTCGCAGGGTTCGAATTGGACCATGGGTCCTGGGGGAGCCAACATTTTTGAGGGGTTGGACGGGGGGGTTGGACGGGGAGGGGGTACTGCCCAAAGAAATTTTCACTTTGAAGCAAATTAATTGATGCAATTTGGCAACATAACGGGTCTCAATATAAATAAACAAATGTATCATTTGCTCCTCTTTTAGAACGGTGCTTGCTGGGTTAAAGACCATGTGAAAAACATTCTACTAGCCGTATTGCATGACCAAACTCATTTATTAATAAGAATAAAGAAAAGCAGCAAGGGGACACACAGGCAACGTTTTTTCTGCTGAAAACACCCCTTCAAGAATCCTGTATAATGGTCTTACTAGGGATGGGAATTGATAAGATTTTTTCGATTCCGATTCCATTTTTGATTCTGCTTAACGATTCGATTCTTTATCGATTCTCTTATCGATTCTCATTTGGAAAAAAGGAAAAGAAACACATTTAGTATCAACTTTGTTCTAATAAAACAAAGTTGATACTAAAATTGTTTATTTGTTTCAATTTCTTTGTTTCTCTGATCTTTTTTGTTCAAAGATATAAAACTTTTATATCTTTGAACAAAAAAATATAAGTGAGGTCTTAAGACGCCCCCAGCCTTGGGCTCCTCGATGGTGCCAGGGGGTCCCCACAAAATGATTTGTAATATACAGTAAAATATGTATTTAATATAAAATAATAATAATAAAATAAATATTCTTCTGTAGAAATTAACTAAAAACAACAAATTATTTTGTAGCAATTGCACAAGAATGTCCAGTAACATGTTCAACACCACAAACTTAGTCACTGATAACATTCATCTATTCTGGCCTGATTCTCTTCCCTGCCTTGATGAAAGGAGAATCTAGCGGTAGAAGCTCTTTAACTTCTCCATAGATGAGCTGATGAGCTGCAGCTGTGTCAGGACCTCCGCTGTCCGCCGGAGCGCACGGCACGTCCGCGTGTCCGAGAGCACAGCTCTGCTAAAGCATGAATTATGGTTCCGCGTTAAATCGACGCAGAGCCCTCGGCGTAGGGTACGCGGCGACGCACACCGTACTGCGACCCTACGCCGTCGATTTAACGCAGTACCATAATTCAGGCGAAGCTGCAGTCTGTCTGCGCTGATCACTGACACACCGGGTCGGAGCGGATTTGGTCATACAGAAAATCGAACTCTATAACCTGTCTGAAAAAGAAACAGCCAATATTTTAGAGCTCCCCCTAAATTTCAAAAAGCAGTCTTTCAGGGGAGCCAATGTCCTTATGGGAGCTCAGCTCCCCTTAGATCCCCCCCAATTCGAACACTGGTTGGAGCCCTTCCCACTGAACTCAGGATGGCACGCCGCAAAGACAAAGTCAGCATCAGCCTGGTGACAGAAACAACATAGCGTTATGAGTTTATCCAAATCAAAATGGGTTAATGGCATGCAACATAGATGCATTAATTTGCTTTTTGGTAAGCAACAATATCCAGGCATGCATTTTTTTTAAATGTACTCATCTATCAGGAATGCACAGATATCAATTCTAGTACCAGATATTTGGCCAATATCAATTCATTTTCTACACAAAGAAAGATGTTTGATCTTTCAAAGGTATTGGCAGTTGCTGTTTGTAAACACACAGCATTCAAAGTTGGCCCCTCTTCCTCAGCTCAATGAGCCAGAAAGAGAGAGAGAGCAGTGGTGGTCCAGTGGGCTAGAGAGTGAATGAAGACAGCGAGCAGTGCTGGTGAGAACAAAGCCATACACATAAACTGTGTGGGTCAAAAGAGACACACTGACAGCAGAGGAGAGAGATGGAGAAGCAACACATAACAACACAGTGATGTAACCTGGTTGCTACGTTATGAGTTCCAACCTCACACACGCTGTTATTGAATGGGGGCTACACACCCACTGCCCAAAGGTTGACACACACAAACGTCCTTAACACCGCAAAATAATAAGAAAATCAGGAAAATACAGGCAAAAGGCAGCATCTCTGTAGATAAATACACCACCGCACACTTGTAGTGGATCATAAGTGACGATTGAGGAGGATTAATTGTGTACGAGTTTATACATTGTTTTTTAGGAAAATCCTGTATAGTGGGCCTTTAACTTGAAGAAATATCCTCATTATTATTGTCCAGAGACCCCACAAATGCTCCGAATCTATTAAGGTCAAAGTAAAGGACATGATTGGTACTTGAGATCAGATTATATTTTAAGTTTAGGACTTAGAATCACTATTGGCAGTTAAAAGTGGTATCAGTACATCCCTACTATAGCCTACAGTTAACTCGCCTTCACCTCCACCCCAGGGACAAAGAGTGGTTGGCAGATGTTTGGATATTGGCTCATTAGATCAGCGAGACCATAAAGTTTCAGACCTTCACGTAGCTGGGAGAGAAGGGGCAGCAGCCGAAGTATGGCATGAAGAACAACAACACTAAAATATAGAAAGAAAGAAGAAATTCAGTATGAAGTTAAATGTAAAAAGTCAAAACATGAATATTAACATCCATGACAAGTTAGCATACTGAAAAAACAATTATACCGAACAATTTCTTCTTCTCTCTTTTCAACATTAACAGGTCCATGATAGCCACAGCTCAAAGTTTCTTCAATTAGATGAGTCATTGTAGCTTCTGTGGCCGTCTCAACCTTAAAAAGACACACACACACACACACACACACACACACACACACACAGAAAAAGACTGCTTTAATAAGATATTTAAACATGGGATTTCTGATAAACAGGTATTATTAATGTGAATATGATGACAAAGGAGGTAGAGCCAAAAATAGATCAGCGAAAACAGTTTGCTAAGTTCAGAAAATTGCATTCCTTTACTATGATACAGTATTTAAATCCAGGAAAAGACAACACTATATCACATTAAGATATACATCACAGCCAATATCTATTCTCATATCACAATATTGGTGTAATAGTGATATATTGCTCAGCCCTATCTGTAAATATATATATATATATATATATATATATATATATATATATAAATATATATATATATATATATATATATATATATATATATATATATATATATATATATATAAATATTAATGTTTAAAGCATCACAGCTCATTAAATCAGGACCCCTGTAATATGACATGTATTGAATCAAAATATTGCTGCCAATACACAGCACATACAGTATGACACTATTGAGTTCCCAGCCTCAGTGCAAGGGGAACATCCCTGAGTTTTCTCTGACTTTCTTGACCAAATCCCATATCCAGCAAATAAAGTAATAATTAATGTTTTGCTTAAAGGTATAGTTGGTGATCGTGTTCAACAACACTTCTTGTTATACTGGGTGAAATGGTCCTTCCAACCTGAGAGTAGCCACTGAATAATGTGTTCAGAAAAGGGAACGAAAAAAATCCGACCTCTCTAACAGCTGCAGGCCTGTAAAAACTCTGACCAATTACTGCCTTGCGCTGCGACCTGGATGGAGGAAGTGCCACTTTCAAATCTTGCTACAAGAAATGTCTCTGGACAGGATTACCAACTATACCTTAATATGGACCGACTTAAATTGTGGGTGTCTTAAACTTATGTGCCATGGACCTTTTATCTACAAATTTAACAAGAAATGAATACAAATGTTAGTCAAGGTATTTCAAAGCTCCTTTTCTACACAAAATGCAACAACAAAAATGTTGACTAACTTCCACTGTATTCCATGACAAAGGTGGGTAAAAAAGTAAACCTAAGACTATCCCTGTCTCGAATGAAATTAAAGTTAATTCCCTTATTTCCATGAATTCTGTGACATCTGGGAATTCTGTATTACTAAGATGTGATGCCAAACATTTTACAGCAGTAAAACCCTTAAGACCGCTTAACTGGGAGATAAGTGATTTATACTGAGCATCACAGACATCCTCTTTGGAAATTTGCTGTATCTGCAACTCCCCATCGCACAAGTACTTATAGCACCAAAGTTTGAGGCAGCAGGGTGGTGGTCCACTTTGAGCCGGACTTGCAGCCCAGATTTCACCAGCACTCCTGAAAGATACAGACTAATTTAGTAGTAACATAGTCATGTCCTTAAGACAGGGATTAAAGTTCTCCGTCTCTAGACGGATTTCCGTCAATTCGAAAATTAGGAGAGAAAAAAAGAACAAAAAAACATTTGCACTTGCGCTATCATGTTGATCATGCCTGAATTATGGTTCTGTGTTAAATCGACGCAGAGCCTACGCCGTAGGGTACGCCGTAGGGTACGCGGCGAGGCGCACCATACGGGGCCCGTCGCCGCGTAACCTACGCTGTAGGCTCTGCGTTGGTGTAACGCAGAACCATAAATCAGCCTTTAGGCAATAAACTGGCGCTATTGTAAACCAATTAAGTGAGCCAGAGCCTTGGTATTAGCCAATCAGGAACAGAGGGGGGCGTGTTGGATCAAGGGGGTAGTCTGGGGGAGCAGTCGCCTCGTCGCCCTCCTCCCTCTCCCCGCCGCCGGAGGTGCGGTGTCCGGCTCGCCGCGCGGGGCCTTCGTCCTGCGGCGTCCCCGCGTCGTCGGGCGGGGTTTTCGCGGGGCGGTGTCCGGCACCGCGAGGAAGGGGGGGGGGGTCGAATACGGCGGTCGGCGGCGGCAACTCTGGACGCGCGCCGGGCCCTTCTCGCGGATCTCCCCAGCTGCGACGCCCGTCGGGGACCCGTTAACGCGGGCCCCCGGCGGGTCTCCTCTAGGGTTACCACCTTTCAGAAATAGAAATAAGGAACGCCTGATTTCAGCAGTGCAGGCGCCAAAAAGGGACATCCCCAAAACTTCTAAACTGCATAGAAATGTATTTATTTTATATAAAAAAAACTAAATGCTTTGATTTAAAGTGCTTTAATAGCATTGAACTTGCACGACTGTACAGACAGACAGCCATATAGCAACTGAAATATCATCTGCTGCTATCTGTACGTCCACATCAGCCCAGATGTAGAATATAGCTACAGGCAGTACTCGAGTAGAGGGGGGATGAGGGGGGGTGGCATCCCCCCTGAAATAAAAACGGTCCAAATCATCCCCCCTGTAAAAATTCCATCCCCCCTTTCCATCCATTAGTAATTTCATCAATGAATGTGGTTTTACTGCTATTTCAACATTTAGAGTCATCACCAGAAAAATAACTTGACAATTTTCACTTGTTTCAAGTAAATTTTCACTTGAAATAAGTAGGAAAATCTGCCGGTGGGACAAGATTTATCTTCTTATTACAAGCAAAAAAATCTTGTTTTTTCTACTTATTTCAAGTGAAAATCTACTTGAAACAGGTGAAAATTGTTGTTTTTTCCAGTGATGAGTCTTGTTTTAAGTGTAATGGGATTTTTTTTTTACTAAAATGAGACATTTTAACTAGAAATAGGACAAATATTCTTGTTAAGATTTTGAGTTTTTGCAGTGATCCATGTTACTTATCCTGTGAAGGACAGAGTCATATTGATAAGTTCAGAAAAGTGTTTTTTATTGTTGTGTTTTGATGTATTTTATGTAAGCCCAGTGGATATTTAAAGCTTACAGAAGGCTGCATTTAACTGCTGCTATGTCATTCCTGCAGTATTTCTGCAGCTGTTTTGGTCAGTGCTATTATTTGTAATATATTATATTATTTGTAGTCAGCACAGGCAGGCTGAGGGGAGACCACTTTATATATGTTAAAGCAAGAAAAAACCTGGTTTTCACAATAAGTGCAGTGCATAGATGGGAATATGAACTGGCCTGAAAATTTTTTTTCAGTCAAAAATATTTTTTTTGCTTTAATCCCTGCCTTAAGACTACGACATACTGTGTAAAGATCAAAAGCCACAACATTTAGCCTACTGAACATAAAAATCATTGCCATGATAACATGTAAACCAAATCTTGTTTGATGACTTAGACTTATGGACCTCACTGTATGTAAGGATGGTATACCTGAAATTTGTTTGATCGAGATCCAACATCGAATATTTGGGACATTTTCCAGTCTGGTCACCCTCAAACAGCTTCCGCTCTATGCCTGCAACCATATCTTTTAACACAAAGAATCACTCCATTCATGTTACTACTGTCACTTCTACTGCAACTTTTTTTACGTTACAAATACGTGTACCTGTGAGGAACTCCTTCCGCAGTGCCCCTGTATCAAGGCCCACCTCCCCTATGAAGTTGATCTTTAGCTGACTGGTAGGCAATGCCTTCTTTTGTCGCTTCCACTGAGCCAGCCCCCGCTCCACCACATGGGATCTTGACACAGTGAGAGGAGATTCTTCCTCTTTGTTCACAGCAGCGGAGATGGTCTGCAGTACGTCATCAAGGCTGAGGGAGAAATAAATGCCTGTTAGACAGACAGTGTGATTCTGGAAAGCATATGTTGTCTGTGTTTATTCCTTTAGGTCAGAGGTTTTCAAACTGTGTGTTGTGTATGTGTACATGTATGTGACTTAAGCTTTCTATTGTGTGTAAGTATTTGCACATTTGTGTCATAGACGTTTTTGTTGCTTCTGTAGGGTAATAGCTTACAGGTTTCTTGGATTCTGTATTCTTTGACATAATAGGTAGGCTACTTGGCTCAAAAAGTTTGATAGCCTTAGTTTATTGACTGTTGAAGGAGACTATAGAAGCGTACAAACCTAGAAATGCTCATCCTCTGTTTTGATGTTGAAGGAAATAACTCAGCATTGCTGAAATGACAAAACGCAAGTATGAAGTTGAGAGTGAAACCATATCCTCTGACCTCAAATGTAAAAAGGTGTAAAATGCATACAGTACAGAAGTCACATATAAAAGTTAAAGTTTAAAGGTGGACTTTTTGAGAGAAAGTAAAAGTTATGGTCAGGATTTACTGATCAATAAAAATCTTATGGCAACAGTGACACAACCAAAGAAATAGCCAAAGAAACTTGTGTAGTGTTGAAAGCTGATGTATATGACGACTAGGACAGTCAGCCCTTATGGTAACAACTCAGTCAATTTCAAAGTATTAAATCCAACTGGTCAATACATCAATCCATTGGTGGGAAGACAGATGCTTCGAGGGATATCCCAAACTAAAATGCTACAATATCTATTTTCTAAACTGTGCTAAAAGATTCCATTACCTCTCTTCACACTCGCTCGCATGTGCGTCCAGCTCACTGGGAGGAAAATTCTGGCCACAGATTGGGCACACGGTCTGCAACTGGAACCACTTAAATGTTTAACATGAAAGGTGGAGACAATAATACCTCAATACACTCACACAGGACATAACATAACTCTTG